>NC_142034.1:102508702-102661559 GCF_982192425.1 Myodes glareolus | reverse complement strand
GAGAACTCTTAGGGATCCATGGCTTGCCCGCTCCAGGTCACACAGGTGACTCGGTAGTAGGGACCTGAGCAAGGCACCTCCTTCCCAGGAAATGCTGTGGCCTGTCTCCTGAAGCACCAACTCCCTCCTGCAGGGGAAATCTGGCATTGGAGCAGCAGCCCACTGGTTTCTAAGCACCAGCTGGTGCCCTGGAACCAGCTACAAACTTCAGTTCTTTCCCGAGGATGGTGGGAGGGAGTCTGGGCGAATCTGGGCTCCAGCACCAGGCGATGGGAAAAATAATAAAACATTACAGCCGTTATCATGGACCTGCAGTAGCTCCACGATGTCAAGTTGTTCTTCCCACTTTGCAGACAGGGAAATATGGAATATGGGGTAGGGGCTGCACCAGGCGATGGGAAAAATAATAAAACATTACAGCCGTTATCATGGACCTGCAGTAGCTCCACGATGTCAAGTTGTTCTTCCCACTTTGCAGACAGGGAAATATGGAATATGGGGTAGGGGCTGGAGCGCGGTTGTAGAGTGCCTGTCTAGAATGCATGAAGCTCCAGATTCCACCATCACTGTACAAACCTGGGCTGCCATCTCAGTGTTAAGGACGCAGAGTCAGAAGAAGTTCAAGGTTATTCTTTGCTAAATAGTGAATTTGAGGCCAGCCTGGGCTATGTGAGACTCTGTCTCAGAAACACAAAACCAGGCTGGGTATGGTTGTGCATGCCTTTAATCCTAGTACTCTAGAGGCAGAGGTTAATGATTTTTGTGGGTTTGAGGCCAACTGGGACTATATAGTAAGACCCTGTCTCACACAACAACAAACAAAAACAAAAAATCCAAAGGACTGAGGAGATGGGTCAGTGGGTAAAGTATTTGTACACGCACAAGGACCTGAGTTCAGATCCCCAGTACCCATGCAAAAAGCCTGGTGTGACGTGTGAGTCTGAAACTCCAAAGCAGTGGAACAGAGACAGCTCATTGGCCCGTCAGCCCTCTGAAATGGCAAACTTCAGGTTCAGTGGAGAGATCCTTAAAATAAATAAGGCAAGAGTGATTGAAGAAGAAATATGACCTCAAACCTTGGCTCCACAGGTGCATGCCTGAGCATATACATGCATAAAACCGCACACACACACACGAACACACACACATAAACACACACACACGCGAACACACACACACACACACACACACTCACTCACTAAAACAAAGGAAAACCAGACTGGAAGCGTTGCGGAGTAACCAGTGAGGTTTCCACCGAGGTCTACATGTTCTGACTGTCTCATTATATGGGCACAAAGGCTGCACATTGGGGCCACTCTGCGTGGGCTCTGGGATGGAGTGGATCACTCCCACCTTTGGCTGTGTGACAGGGCAGGTCATAGAACTGAGCTCCAGTTCCCCCTCCTTAGCTGCCATGGCTGGGGACAGTGAGCGTGACCACAGGGCTTCACTCATGCCGTCATGAGGAGTAATGAAACTTAAACCTCTCTGTCTTAAAACAGCTTCTCATCCTTTTAGTATTCCAGATTAGATAGCCGTGTGTGTGTGTGTGTGTATGTGTCATGCCGAGGTCAGAGAGAATTCAGGTCTCAGGCTTGATGGCATGTGCCTTTACTTCCTAACTCATCTTGCTGGGTAATTATTTATTGCGGAGAGCTCTCTTGCACCCATGTTAGGGATGAACAAAATGAGCAGGTTCATGTGTGGGAACACTTGGCTCCCAGATGGTGGCACTGTTTGGGGAGATTGTGGAACATTTTACTTTTAAAATGTAATTTAATTTTACATATGTAGTATAGTGTACATGTGTAGGAGTGCTGGTGTTTACATGTGTGGTATAGTGTACATGTGTAGGAGTGACTGCTGGTGTTTACATGTGTGGTATAGTGTACACGTGTAGGAGTGAGTACTGGTATTTACATGTGTGGTATAGTGTACATGTGTAGGAGTGAGTGCCGGTGTTTACATGTGTGCTATAGTGTACACGTGTAGGAGTGAGTGCCGGTGTTTACATATGTGGTATAGTGTGCATGTGTAGGAGTGAGTGCCGGTGTTTACATGTGTGCTATAGTGTACATGTGTAAGAGTGAGAGCTGGGGAGTGTGCATGTAGATGCTGGAACTCAGAGCTGGGCTCTTCTTCTGTTGCTCTCTATCTTCCCATTTTATTATTTGACAGGCAAGTGGGCAAGTTTTTATTGAGGCATAGAATAACAACTCCCTGCAACAGGAAATGAGTTGCCTTTCACTTTATTTTTTGAGACAAGATCTCTCATTGAACTTGGTCATCACTGTTTTGGCTAAACTTGCTGTCCAGGGAATCCCCTGGGAAGGAAGCTGGACCTCAGAGCAGAAGATGAGGATGAAGGTGGGCCCAGAACAGTGTAGGTGGGAGGCTGAGATCATCTGAGCAAGGATAACTTGGAAGAGCATCTTCCTTAGGGAGGTTGAGCCAGCCTCCCAGACCAGGTGATGACAGCAGTGATGGTATTTTGGCTCCATGGATTGAATGTTTAAAATCCTAATGTCTGGAGACCCAGAAATATGCAACATACATGGGATAAACACATCCAAGACAAGGGCGTGAGATGAAGCATGTTGGAGAGTGAAGCTGGGCTAAACTTCAACAGCACCAAGAGGAGGAGCAAGGCAGTCAAAGAGACATCCATTCTTGTGAAATCTCTTGGAAGGAGCAGACAGCAGATACAGGTTAAAGCTGGGGGACAGCAGGGATATGGATGTTAGGTTGAAAGACGGAAACAGCCGCTGCCCTTAGAAATGTTTACTGACACACTCCAGGAGGAGTTAGGCTGAACGCCAGGTTAGCAGGCATGGGCTGTTTGGCTGGTTGACTCAGGCCTGCTGGACTGCACAGTTCCAGGGCACACCCTCCACTTCATGGTCGAGGTCGGCAGTGTAACAGCCATGCTCTTCCAGGGCACTTTCTGCAGAGGTGGAACTCTTCCACATCTGTGTGGCCCATATTCATACCCCCCACTGCCTTGTGTGTGTGCGTGCTGTGCTCACATGTAGACGCTAAAGGACAACCTTGGGGATCAACCCCAGGATGCTATCGACTTCTTTTGAAACAGGGTCTTTGCTTGAAGTCCCCAAGGATCCTCCTGCTTGCTCTCAGTGCTGGGATTGAAGGCCAGTGCCACCACAATCGACAGATTTACCTGGATTCTGGGGATTGAACTCAGGCTATCACATTTGCTGAGCCATCTTCTTCACTCTACGCTGTCTATGCTTTTAGTGGCTAGGACCTGCTTGAAATGTAGGAATTATAATTTAAGTTTTACTTAATTAAAAAAGAAATTGAATTTGGTGAGAACATTGGTAGACTGCTTGTCTGGTGTCCATGAACCCTGGATCTGATATAAATTGGATATGGTGGCACACACCTTCAACCCCAGCACTTGGGATGTGGAGGCAGGAAGATCAAGAATTCAAGGTCAGCTACATAAATTTCAGTTTCAGCTTTTGCTGCCTGTGTTTAGAGGCTTCCACTTGGACGGAAGATCCCTGGGGAGTTTCAGTGCCCAGTCTGTGAATGGCACGCTTCAGAACATGGTTGTTTTTCTTTGTGTCGTTGGAACAAATTAACAGGCAGCTCAAAGATAATTAATGGTTTGAATGATGTAGAAAAGCCAGAAGCAACCAACTAACAAACCAGACAACAAACAAACTCAAATGATCAGCCATTGAGAAACATGTCACTCCCGAAGGTTGGTGGAGGGGGAGAGGGTACTCTAGCTAACTACACCGGAACATTTGCCAAGTTGTGGCTTCCGACTCACACCCCATGCAAACATCTTCCAACTAAGGTGAAGGCAGTTTGCAAATTGTGTGAATGTCCTCAGTTCCTCCCCACTTTCTGCTTCTCGAGCTATTGCAACCTGTGCCAGTTCCTTCCGTAGCTGTGATAAAATGTCCTGAGGAAAGGGTTTGAAAAGCTTTGACTCAATGGACAGCCCACCAGGTCAGGGAGATCAAGGCAATGGGACTCTGGACACTGTGAAGTCAGGAGAGAACAATGAATGCACGTGCTCGGCTCACTCTCCAGACCCCGGCCTGGGAAATGGGGTCACCACAGTGAAGTGTATCTTCCCACCTCAATGAACTACAATTCCTCCCAGGTTCCCCTGTAGCCCACCCCCTAGGTGATCTGAGATCCTGTCAAGTTGACAACTGATAGTAACCATTACATGACTTCTTCCATTAAAGAGGCAGAGAGTCTTTGATTTGGATTTCCTTGTTGTTGTTGGAGTCTGCTTGTTTGTTTCCTGACCACCCAGACTCCCAAAATAACAACACAGAAACTGTATTCATTAAATCACTGCTTTGCCAATCACCTAGTAAGCTCTTACATAGTAAATTAACCCATTTCTATTATTTTATATCTTACCATGAGACTCGCAACCTACTGACAGTTCACATCTGTCCCTTCTGGCAGCTACATGGCATCTCTTTGACTCTGCCTGTTCTCTCTATGTATATATCTCTTTCAGCCTGACTGTATTCTGTTAAGCCACTGGTTCAAAGCAGCTTCTTTATTCATTAACCAATAAAAACAACACATATACAGAAGGATTTCCCACACCATTTCCCCTTTTCTGTTTAAATAAAAAGGAAGGTTTTAACTTTAACATAGTAAAATTACATATAACAAAACAAGTATCAAACAAGAATTACAGTTACAACATTTATATCTATCTTTTATCATAACTAAGGAAAACTATAATTATAACTATTTATTCTTCAACTCCATCAAAGACTCCAGAAGGATATAATATTACCTAAGTAAACAGGAAGTGCATTGTGAGAGTTAATAAGAAGCCTGAGCTAATAGGCCAATCAGTTTATAATTAATGTAGACCTCTGTGCCTTTCTTTGGGACTTTGGGCTGCAGGACTGGGCTGGACAGAAACCTCTGCCAACACTTTGCCTCACTTTAGCTAAAAGGAGGACACAAGGTATAACTGATCAAGGACATTGTTGTGGTATGAATGGAAAATGTTCTCTACAGATTCCTGCTTTTAAACACTTGGTCCTTAGCTTGATGGTGCTGTCTTGTGAGGCTGATGTGGGACCTTGCTCACTGACATAACCATCCAGTACTGGGCCTTTGAAATTCCCAGAGTTCTGATTTGAGCCCAGAGCTTTCTAAGGTTTCTAAGCTTTGTAGATAAGCTTTCCTTATCCACACCGATGTGAATGTGGGTCAAGCTGGTTCTTTGTTTGTTTGTTTGTTTTTTGAGACAGGGTCTCATTTATAGCCCTAGCTGGCCTGGAGCTGACTATATAGACCAGGCTGGCCTCAAACTCACAGAACTCCTCTGCCTTCCAAGTGATGGACTGAAAGGCATGTGCCACCATGACCAGCTAGTACAGCAAGTTCTTGCCTTTACCAAAGGACATTGACTGTCTTGCCTCACTCATCACCATGAGGCCATTGTTCATTAGACCCAGGGCAAGGAGTTGAAGCAAGGGGAACAGAGCTAAACACCCCAGCTCAGCCCAGCCTCGGCCATCCAATCCCATGCATCCCAGAGAAAGACATACACGAATTCAGCCTGAATGCACCAACCTCAGCCAGCTCGCAGGCACACAGGCAAGTTTGCATCTCTGTTATAAGCTGCTGCTGTTTGCTAACTGCCAAGGAGCAGAGGCTCCCTGAGACATGGCTGCTAGTTATCGGACTTAAAGTGCAAATCTGTGAATATTTGAAATTCCAACTTTTATGGGTAGCATTACCATTGTCTTTGCCTTTTGACATTCTGGTTTCTCTGGGTGGTATTTGTAAGTTAAACACTTCTTTCTGGCCTTTCAAGATCAAAATCATTTGTTTTAGGATATGGGATGACAAAAGAGATTTAAAAATTATGTATCATAGCATACTTAGACATGACCAATCTTGACATTATATTGTATATAATTTTAAAGATTTTGTTTTTTTACTTTTAAATTATGTGTATGGGTGTATGTCTATGTGTGGGTCCAGGTACCCAGTGCCAGAAGAGCTCATTGGGTCCCTTTTGAACTTGCTATAGGTGCCTGTGAGCTGCTTGACATAGTAGCTGGAACTGAACTGAGATCTTCTCCAAGAGCAGCAAATGCTCTTACCCACTGAGCTATTTCTCTAGCATTTATGTTCTTTTAGATACACACAAGAAGAGCTGCAGACATGTACACACAAATCAATATAGGGAACTATATTGGTTCCCTATATTCTACAATCAATATAGGGAACTGTGACGTCTCTGCTACTTGGCTCAGCACTGTATGCAACAGTGGTTCAGTACAGCCTTAAATGCTGCCTCAGAACACAACTTTTAGCAGCTTCATCCTGATATTCTATGCTAGAGCTACACTGTTTTATTTAACCGCTCTTTTCTTTTGGGCATTTCAATTCTCTGCAATTTTTCATTGTTACAAATGATCTGCGGTATTTTTCTCTGCCCATAAATCTAAGCGTGGCTTGTGATTGCTCCCCAGGCTGTGTTCCTAGTGGTAAAATTCCTTGGTGAGAAGGTCTGAGTAATTTAAATAAGGTGTTTCCAAGTCGTCCCCAGGAAGGGTAATTTGAAGTCCTACCACTGGGCGAGGAAAGAGGCTGATATTGCTATTCATCCAGAGGCATGCTGGGAAATACCAAGAGGACAGACAGGGACTGAGGACTTAACTCTGTGCTTCACATGGTGTCATCAACTTATAATTGTGATTCCATTAAACACAGCATAAATCCTGGAGAGGTAGCTCATTATAGCCCTGCTGTGAGAGAGTGGGGACCTGAGCTTTGCCCACAAAACTCACAATAATAATAATATAACAATAATGGTAATGATAGCCAAGTGTGGTGGTGTATTTGTGTAATCTCAGCGTTAGGGAGATGTTGACAGCAGCCTAGCTTGTACTTGGTGAGTTCCGTGACAGTGAGAGATGATGTCTCAAGAAACAGGTGGAGGGCTCTTAAGAAATGCCACCCGTTCTGGTTCTCTGGTCTTCACATGTGTGTGACAGACATATGTACGCACATGATGGTGGGAGGTGACCCTGAAAAGAACCGGGGATGTCTTCATCCTTGTTTCCACTGACAGACCCCATTGCTTCTAGCTGTGCAGTTTCTGGCAAAGTCTTAGGGTTGTTATTATTTTTTCAACTGGTCATTAAGCCTAGGGTGGCATGTATTTGAGGCACACACTCTGCCACTGAGCTGCAGCCTCAGGCCCTGGCTTATCCTTTGGTAGAAAACACAGGATATGGTCTTATTGCTTAGGGGGCATGGCCTAGCAGAAGTCTTGTCACGTCTCTGTGGAGCATCCAAGTCACTGAAGGGAAAACTCTAGGCCAATTGCTTTGTGTCTCATGAAACTTTGCCATCCAGGTTAAAATTGTGATTTATTGCCTGTCTACATAGTGAGTTCCAGGCCAGTCATGGCTACATAGTGAGACCTTCCTCAAAACTAACAAAACAAAACCTTGAGGTTTTAACCTGGGGAGTCAGTCATCTAGCAAAGGGCTTGATGACATTAGAAGGCGCTCCTTGATGACATTAGAAGGTGCTCCTTGATGACATTAGAAGGTGCTCCTTGATGACATTAGAAGGTGCTCCTTGAAGACTGATTTTGTTCTAATGAGGGAAACATTTAAGGTCAGATCTCCAGGCGAGGTGTGATGTTTGACTCTTTTATACCCAGGTGAAGTTTCCACTGGTTTATGATGAAGGAGAAAAATAGCAATGTAGGCACTTACTATTAGAGACTTGCTTGTCTCACAGGTCCACAGGTTGCTCCTCTGTTATAGACTAACCCATTTTAGGTTTTTTTTTTTTGAGACAGTGTTTCTTTTAAAAATATTAGTTTTTATTTATGTATGTATTTTGACTGTGTGTATGTTTGTATGGGCTAAGGAATATGGAGAAGTTTTTTCTTTTTTTTTTTTTTTGCCACAACTCTATGGCGTTTTAAGGTCCTTGCCAGGAAGCAAGCTGTAACAGTGTGTCCATAGCTCCATAGTCGGGATGTCTTCTTGAAAGAGTCAGAGATTTCCCCGGCAGGACGGCTCAGAAGCCAGCATTTTAAAACATCGCAGCTTATTTCCTGCTAAGGCTGAAAACTGAAATGCTTTACTCTAATCTTTACCAAACTTTCTCAGGCTTTTTGTGGATGCATTTATCCACGTTGGGCACCATTCTGTAACATGAGGGGCTGGGCTTGCTTGTTTGTTGTGGGTTTCTGTCCTGCCCGGTTCCCACAGCTGCTTAGCCCCAAAGAAAATCACACAGAGAACTCCATAAGTTATAAAACTGATTGGCCCATTAGCTCAGGCTTCTTGTTAACTCTTGTAGCTTATATTAACCCATTATTCTTATCTTAGCCATGTGGCTCAGTACCTTTTTCAGTGGGGCAGATCACATCCTGCTGCTTCGGTGATCTGGGCAGGAGTGGGAGTAATCAGCTTCCTCCTTCCCAGAATTCTCCTGTTCTCATTGCATCATTTCTACTTCCTGTCTGGTTTTCCTGCCTATGCTTCCTGCCTGGCCAATCAGCGTTTATTTAAAACATGAGTGACAGAATACAGACAATTCTCCTGCACCACTGGAACTGGAGTTATAGGCACTGTGAGCCACCATGTGGTGTTAAGAATTGAACTCAGGTTCTCCGCAAGAGCACCAAGCACTCTTAGCCACCAAGGCATTTCTCGAGCTCTGGGCTTCATGTATTCTATTCAGGTCTTGAATTTGAATTTGAATGTATAGCTGAGAATGTCATTGAACTGTTGATCCCCTTACCTCCACCCCTCAAGGGGCAGGATCACGGGGTGCCATCACACCCAGTCTATATGGTGATGGGGGTCGAACTAGGACTTCATGCATGTTGTGCAAGCTCTCTGCTAGTTAATTCACATCCCTGGGCCACTTTTGATGTTTTTTTAAATACCTGAAAACCTTTCCCACAGTATAAATGAAGAATTTCCTTTCAGGTAATGGCTAAGAAATGAGCTGACCTTTCCACAGATGACAACATATCTCCTAGAAAACGTATTAAAAACTGAACTACCTTAGAGATTGGCTGTGGATGGGGCTGGAGAGACAGCACCCAAGTTCAGTTCAGCTGACTCACGACTGCCGGAAACTTCAGCTTCTGGGGGATCACACACACTTTTCTGGCATCCATAGCACCGGTACTCATACATGTACACTCCCCGCAACACACATGAACCCAGAGTCAAGTGAATCTTAAAAACAGCAACAGCAGCAGAAGCAGCAAAATCTCACACCAAAAACCATGGGTGGTGGTAGCCAAAGCCTCAGTAGGAAACTTCAGTCTTGGCTGGAAGACCCAGACTTGTATGAAGCAGATACTCAACTCATAGACATGAAACTAACAGGAAATTCAAGGAAGAGTAGGGGGAGGAGCTGGAGAAAAGGATGTCAGTTCTGTATAAATACTACCCGAGTCTTGACTGCAAGGGCTTGCTTCTGGTGTCCTGGAGTCCAAGCTGTTGGGTGAATTAAAGAGGTTCAGAGGGATTCTCAAGTATTTACAATTTGAGAAGAGTGAGCTCATCTTTATACTGAGGGTTGAGGGAGAGCAAGGTGGAGAGTGATTAAGCAGAAACAGCAAAGACAGGTAGCCTGACAAGGACCAAGGTCGTGAGAGCTATGTCGGGCATTCCCCTGTTGTATGCTCTGGCTCGCAGTGACATGGGCCTCTCTACTTACACATGAAAATCTGGACGGTGGCTTCCCTTGGATACCAGGATCTTCGGTTCCACATTCTCTCCTGGCTGGGATGCTGGCTTCTGTCTTAGGCCTATAGTCACTCCTCTCCAGTTTTTAACATTTTCTGCCTCCCTGTGCTGCCCAGTAAGGTAACCACTCGTCACCTGTGGCTATGAAGGCCTGGGTTTTCGGATTTAAATAGCTCCCGACATTTCTAAATTCACGTGGGCTTCTCACTGGGTTCCTTATGGAGCATACACTGGTTTCTATACCTTATATCGGTTTCTCGTTCTCCACTTGACCTTGTAAACATGTAGGTCTATAATCCCAACTCCACAAGGAGACCCAAGACTTTAGCTAAGTCCAGGCTTTGACATTTAGGTGACTTTTGGGAAGTCACTCTTGTCTCCGGGTTTGGTGGCTTCATTTGCGTGGTGAGAATGTTGGTCTGTGAGAGGGACCCTGGCAGATTGTAGCTAAGAGGCCCCATGGCGGGTGAGGGGCAGATGCACCACAGGCTCACAAAGAGGGTTTTTATTGGGACTGAGGGAATGGGAAAAGAGGGAAGGGGATGGGGGGAGACCGGCCTCTGGTGACAGGACCATGGGAATAGAAGGGGAGAGGGGTTGAGAGGGGAAGAAAGGGGAGAAGAGGAGAGAGGGAGAGAGGAGAGAGGGAGAGAGGAGAGATGGAGAGAGGAAAAGGGTGGCCTGCCTCTTCAGAGGAGCACCAGAGAGAGGGGGAATGGGAGGAGCTTGTCTCTTAAAGGGGCCTTTGCACCTGAGTACAGATTACATAGTGCTGTAGCAGTCACAGGACCCTGGGCTGGCCAGAGTACTGCCTGACTGCATCCTGCCAGGTGACAGGGGGCAGACCAGCATAATGCCTGAATGCCAACAGTCTGAATTCCTAGCTTTCTGTAGTGGAAGCCTCCTCTCCCACACACCTTTGAGTCTACCATTTAAGGTGGGGAGGTGATACCCCTGATGAGGTTTCCTGCTGGGCAGCCCCCTCCCTACTCTGATTCCCTCAAGTTCAGCTGCTTCTAAATCTTTAGGGAGTCCTGTATCCATTCAGGACACCCCCCTAATTCCACAGGGGGCTACATTCCGGATCATTCCGCTTAGCTTGCTGTTTACAAAATGTCAAGTCAATCATGGTCCTTTTTCCTTTTGAGTTAATATCTGCAGTTTGCCCTCATTTAAATCACATGTTTCAGCTCACCTTCCACAATTATTCTCCTGCACCCTTAGGTTCATGGACCATTGTTCCAAGTGGCATGCACCTATTTTAAGAACTCAATTTGTTTGTAATGCACATATCAGCTTTGTGGTTTGTTTCTTGCTTGTAATTAACTGTTAAGCTAATACCATTCCTCTGCCAAAGCTGGAACTCAAGGCAAAGTTGGTGAGATTAGTCATGCTGGCTGCATTCGGATCTTCTGGTGTCCTCCTTGGACTCCGCGAGTTTGGGATGGGGAAAAGGATGTATTTTTCCTTTCACGTCCATCTATTACCTTGCCGATCTTGAGACCAATGCATCCATTAGTAGCTCAAGCACCAGAGTTAGAATCGGATACCTTTTGGTTTCTGTACCAACATGGTTTTCTCTAAACCCCCTCACTTTGCAATTTCAGCTGAACTTTTCTTGAGAGAATCCCTGGATGTGGAGGCAGTGGTGAGTCAGGGGTCATGAGCCTGCTGGCGTGTGTGTGTGTGTGTGTGTGTGTGTGTGTGTGTGTTAGGCCTAGAGAAATCAGTTGCTGATTTCAGGGTAGGTCTGAGGGCATCCAGATGTCCAGAAAGGAGCTCAAGTGTACTGTAGAATGATTTCTGGCAGTTAAATAAAAGCCTGCATTTCTCAGGAATTTGTGAAAGAAGTCCTGGCTGCCAAAAGGAATCTTTTTCCTCGCTCCTGGCAGAAAGGACTCAAGGCTTTCCATTGATATATAACTGTGGTTGCAAATCAAAGCCCATGCTGGTGGCCAGGCTCCCTCAGTCCCTATTCACAACCATTGGTTATGCATTTCAAAGTCCATACTAGATCCTGGCCCTCTCTTCTCCCCTCCCCTAAACTCCCAGGTCTGCTCCAGTTCACAGGCTCCCTCTCCACCAGGTGCTCATCCTTTTTATAAGGTAACCACATATTTCTCTCCACCCTGCTTCTCTAGCCCTGACTATGTCCAGTCTGTTTCTTCTTCTCTCAGCTCTGGATTCTTCCAGATGCCTCTGAATGTTCTTTCTATCTTATCCACAATAGAAATGTTTCTCCAATCATGGAGTGGCCATCTTGGTGGTTTCCTTCCTGTGACCCTCCCTAATAGCCAATTTACATATCAGAAATGTCTAGTTTGTAGTCTGAAATGATGGGCAGAAGTTATCAAATTAGATATAGGTAACTTTATCTGTGCATGCGTGTGTGCATGTGTGTATGTGTGTATGTGTGCATGTGTGTGTATGTGCATGCGCATGTGTGAGTGAGGAGAGAGGAGTAATCTTGTATGTTATTCTTCAGGAACTATCTGTCTTGTCTAGAGAGACAGGATTTCTCATTGTATAATCCAGGCCTGGCCGTGAACTTGGCATTTTCCTACTTTATCCTCATGGTGCTAGGATGAGAGGTGTGTACCACCTCACCTGGCTCAGAGAATCTGTGAGATAATAAACTCAAACCCAAACAAGATCAATTTCTGGCCCAGGATCACACGGTGAGAGGTGGGTTCCAGGCTGTCAGCCTCAGGAAGCCTGGCATTGCATCTGTCTCGATTTTGATTGGCACATAGCTGCTCTCAGCCATTTGGTGGCCGAATGACTGAATGAGGGATTCTCAGAGATATAGATGACACAACCAGATTAAGCTTGCTGGAATGAGATATACTTCTTCCTACATATTCTCCACATTAGCACAAATGAAAAGAAACAGTAGGGATTTTACATTTTCCCCAATTTAGGAAAGGCTAGATGTCACCTGCAGATGTTTCTCTTGTATATATAGGATTATGTGTGTGTGTGTGTGTGTGTGTGTGTGTGTGTGTGTGTGTGTGTGTGTGTTTGCACACACATGTTTGGCTTTTGGAGAAGAATTTATAGTAACAGACTCACCAAACATTCCCTTCTAAGTATAGCCTGCCTTCCTCCATCGGAAAGGCTGCTGCAGAGATTCTTGCGAATGGAGAATTCTTTGTTCTTGTCTAAAATCCTGAGAGTTACAGTGTTGTGCCCAGTCTGTGGGGACCACAAAAGACCACCAGGGAGACCGATGCACTGAAATACAAAAGCAAGATTTATTGTGTGCACAATACAAGCTGGCAGGGACCTCGTCAAAGCAACTGGCACAGCAGCAGCAAGAGGAGGTGCCCGCCCTTCTGGAGGGCATCATTTGAAGCTAAAAACCAGAAAAGTTACATTAGCAGGGTGTGGGGTGAGGGGTTCAGTCCTGATTGGCTCATGTCGAGGGACTTCTCAACAATTTTATTTTCAAACCTCGCCTGTTGTTTGTCAAGTTTTCTTATTGGTTGACCTTTGGGTGGGGATATTCTATGGTTATCTGTACTCTCCAGATGGCTCCTCTGTTACTCTTGCCCCTAGCCATTTCTGAGGACTAAAATATTTTACGGGAAATAGCTTACACAAGACACAAGATGGAGGTGGAGGACAAAATGGAGAAACTTTGGTTCTTCAACAGCTTTTCTGCTAAAGTTCTGGCCCTCCTGGTTCCTCCTGGTGCAGATTTCAGCAGGAAAGGAGCAGATTAAGGGCTGTCTCACTTCTGAAACTTTCCTTCTAAACTCCTTGATGCTCCTATTATTATTTTAAAATTATTATTGTTGTTGTCTATGAGTGTACTTGGTGTGTGCACGTGTGTGCGCATACGTGTGTGTGCGCACATATGCCCACTCAAGTGTACGTGCCAAGGTACATGTCCAGAGATGTGAGGACAACTTGGTGGAGCTGACTTCTCTTTCCTCTTTCGTATGAGTTCCGGCATTGAGTTGGACAATGACTCTGTCCTTCTCTAAATCCAGGAGTGTTGTTAAAAGGAAAATGCAGAGTTTCTGTCTCATGTCAGGAGCCATCTGGTATGGGACAGAAGGAAGACTTTAGGAAAAATTTTACTTTCTCCATGCTTATTTTGTCTATATCGTATTCTTCATTGAATGTATGTCTTTATAAATAATGTTTACGTTTTCCACAATGAACAATGGAGTTTTCTACAGATTCTTTTCCTACAGTAATCTTTGAAGTTTCCAGGAAGAAGATGGGGCCCCACAACAGCAGCTCCACCTAGTTGAGATGACATCGTGGTGCTGAGAGCACTACTACAAGACCAGTTTTTGGGTACCAGCTGCTGAAATGGTCCATCTTCTTATGATATTCTGGCCAGAACTCCAAATAAGAACTTTGGAAAAAGCCCTATCAACTGTTTGAAAATCGTTTGCAACTATACTAGACAGTAATCTTAAAAGTTAACCACCATTTTACTTTACAGGATCCCATAAAAAGAACATTGCCCCCATGACAGCTGGAAGCAATTCTAGAAGACGATATCCCCTCTCCCAACAAAGTTTATCCTTAGGGTTGGGAACACTGTTTAGGGGTTGTTGATTAATATTTGTGTAAGGTTGAGGGTTGGGGTGAAAACTATGTAGGCCTAAAGAGAAAGAAAGAGGGAAAAATAGAATGGGATAATAGATAATTTAATGTGAAATTATTCACACAAATAATAATAGTGGGTAATAGAGCGAATACTTGTGAGCTATTATTTATGGATAATTTACATTGGTATAGTTTTTTTGAATATTGATACAAGTTCAAATTATATTTGTTATTTCTGCTTACAATATTTTGTACACCTATGCAAAGTTATTCTGTCAGATTGTATACATACATGTTTCTACCTCTGTTTAGGACATTTTGTATATTGATACAACTTTTAGGATATATTTTCATATTGAGTTATATATTATTCTTACCTCTAATCAAGATACTTATACATTGTTTACATTTTGAGGTCATTGTCCTCATTCCTTTCATATTTGTTTACAGATTATTTACTATTCTGATATAAAGTCTTAGTCTTTAAGTTATATATTATAGGTCAATAGTTGTTCATGTTTGTTATACATATAGTCAGACTAATTAGGTTCTTTAGATACATAGAGATTGCATTCTGCCTAGATAGGTAATCTTTAACCACTTCAAGGATCTGTAAAACATGGCATTTAAATAACTTAGGGTTCTGTTGACATGAGGCATGATTGTTCCTGACAGCACCAATCTATTCCTGAAAGAATGTTGAGTACCAAAAACATTCCACTTGGAGTTTGTTTTCTTCTTGGCACAACTGGCCTTTGGGCAAGGAACTGCCCATGCCTCAACCACTGACAAAGTACATGGTATCTGGACTGGATAAGCAGGACACAAGGAAAAAGGACTGCCAAACCTTGTCAAGACAGGCTGAGACGGTTCTGAGAAATTTCCTGCCTCTGAAAATGGTCTGTCAGTTATGCTAGGCCTTAGCCAAAGTTGGTTGCTTCAACACTGCAAATGAAACTTTGGGCGATTGCTCAGGTGGCCAATTGTCTCCGTTATATACTGCTCATTTTGGAAGCTCCTTGATTGCACTTCCTGCCAGTTCAAGTAATATTATCTCCTTTCTCAGGCCTTTGTTGGGGTTGAAGATTAGATATTTGTAGTTACCATCCTCTTATGATTTAGCCAAGCCTATTTTCGATGTAAGACTTAGACTCTTTGGAATAGAATGTCTATTAAAACATTTATCGTGTGTTCCTTATTTAATATTGTCTATGTTGGTTGTAATTTTATACTTAATATCTGTTCCTATTGTATATAGTTTTGTATTGGGTTTGGATTGCTCTTATTTAGGTAAAAGGGGGAGGTGATGGGGAATATTTGCTAACCAATTATCTTTAAGAGGTAGGAACAAGTTAAGGTGTGGCTTTCTGGAACCTGGAGAAGAAGGGCGCAGCCCAGGTGCCCTCTCTCTCCATGTGGCTCCCTCACAGCATAGTTGAGCTTGGGCTTCTTGGTCCTGTTTCATGTGTTTTCCTCTTATAATAAATAAAAGTATAATTGTTTTTATCTCTTAGCTAGCCTGATTATTTCCTGAATTGAGCTGACTTCTACACAGAATGGGTTAACTTTTGATGAGATCATGATTTTAAACACACACACACCACACCCATATACTCACTCCACTCACTCACCCCACACATAAGCACACACCACACACACATCCTACATACCACGTGCACACACATCATACCACGCACATACACACCACACCCAACATATACATACACACCCAACACACAACATACATACACATATACATCTACCCTAACTCCACCCACTCAGCCCCCATACACCACATACACACATCACATACCACACACACACACCATATCACACAATACACACCACCAACACACCCACACACACCATACACAAATAACACACTTACCACACGTACCTACATACACCCAGACACATACATACCCATCCCACCCCCACCCACTCACTCCCCACAGAAGCACACACACTACACATACACTACACACACACACACACACACACACACATAAACACCACACACACAAA
The DNA here is from genome assembly GCF_982192425.1 of Myodes glareolus. NCBI lineage: Eukaryota > Metazoa > Chordata > Mammalia > Rodentia > Cricetidae > Myodes > Myodes glareolus. Next base: position 102,645,213 of record NC_142034.1, on the reverse strand, counting down.
CACCACACACACCCTACACCACAGGCACACATACACACACCCTCAACCTCAGTACATACCCACACTCAATTGTTTGCGAGTGGAAGGTCCAGCCATGCGGCCTTTCAAAAGATGCTTTTAAAGAGACAGAGGGCAAAGCATTTTGAAGACAGGGCATCACCTAGCTTAAGCTGGCCTTGAACTTGGCTATATTAACTGAGGCTGACCTCAAACTCTTGCTTTTCCTGTCTCAGCTTCCCAAGTGCTGAGTCACAAGTGTGTGCCATGAACCCTGAAGTGCAGATAACACCCGTGGGCTTTGTTTCCTGATACAACACATGCAGATTTCTTCTTCCTCAGGAGGTTTCCCACAGTACAGTCCCTCGAGTCTCTTTCCATGGTAGGGAGTGAGTGTCTTGCTGCTGCTGTTCCCAGGATTCCTGGACAACTGCGGACCCCTGGGACTCCCTTGTAGATATGATCCAGCATAGAAAGGAAGAGCCGAGGAGGCCTCGTGGCAGCAGATACACCCCACAAACACATTCTGAGTCAGGGTTTACGCATTATCTATCTATCTATCTATCTATCTATCTATCTATCTATCTATCTATCTATCTATCTATCTATCTATCTATCTATCTGAGACAGGGTCTCACTCTGTAGATCAGGCTGGTCTAGAACTCACAGAGATTCTCCTGCCTTTTCCTCCTGAGTGCTTTGCTAAAAATCGTTTGTGTTACCAAGTCGGCTTTAGAGGTGCCCCCCCCCCCCCGCCAGGGGAGAGCTGCTTGCCAAACATGTCCTCACGCATGGAAGTCATAGAACATCCGTGTAAGTCAGAGGCCTTTGCTTTCGCTGTGGCCTTCAGGCCTTGACCCTGTCTCGCATCTCTCTCACCACAGGACTGGAGTTATGGATTCGTGCCACCTAATCGGATTGTTTAATGTGGGTCCTGGGGATTGGACTCGGCTAGTGTCAGGTTTGCTTGGCGAGAGCCTTTGCCTGCTGGGCAGTCTCCCTGGTCTGTGGGCAGTCTCAGCTTTCATACTTCACTAACCCAACAGTGTGTCAACGGGACTCTTGGGGACCTTGTTCCAAGGCGGGTTAGAGACCAGAGGTCTTCACTAAAGCCGTGACTCCTTCCACCCTGGGGGCACTTGGATGACCCCACTGCTGTCGGATCTTGAGTTCTGCTGTTTTGGATCTCACCCCCAACAGCACCCGGGATCACACAGGAAGCATTGCAGGCCACCCCCTGAGCTCAGCCTGGGTGCTCTGACTCAGCTGCAGCTGACTGGGCATCATGAGCTCTCAAAGCTTCTTGGTGACACTTGTGTGTGTAGCAGGGCAGAGGACACATAATACTGATTTTCCAAGGTTTCATCTGTCCTGGGAAACCCCCACCCCAGGGACCCCAACCCAGTTGCCGACCAGCTCACCCTCCTTGGTTGGAAAGACTTTTGTTTGCCCTTTAACTCTGTCCTGTCTTTAGCCAGCTGGTTGGACCTGAGGTATTCCGGCACCATGCAGTACCTGACAGATTTAACAGGCAGGCATGGGTTAAATCTGTCAGGGCGCCAAGAAAAGAGGAACAGAGGTTCTGCTGGAGGTCTGTAGACACAGCTGCTCTTTGCCAAAGGCCTCATCTGCTAAGTATAAACTAGCCCCCACATTGCTGAGATGGCTGCCTGGGGTTCCCTTCCTGCTAGGTAAGAGTAGACAGCCAGGTCAGGCAGGTCGGCAGCCATGGAATGCTTCATAAGCAGAGAGTTGGCTGTCAGGCCCACCTGGAACTTCCCAGCCTGTCGTCACAGGCCTGTGAGGATAAAATTCGGGATGACCAGATGGACTTCTCTGGCCATGATCTAACAAATTGCCGTACTCTGAGGAGCTTAAGACACAAACGTCGGCAGGTGTGGCAGTGCTGGGCTCCCACTGGGGCAGAGATAGCCCAGTCTCTGAATCTGAGGCTAGCCTCATCTACACCCCAGCTTCAGGCCAACAGAGGCTCCAAAATGAGACCCTAAATTCTGGAGGGTGAATGCTGGGCTCAGGTCTTAGTGGGGCTGAAATTGAGGTGTTACCCTTTTCCAGAGACTTGAGAGGAGAGCCTACTTTCTAGTTCCTTTAGTCCCTAGAGGCTGCCTGCAGCCCTAGGCTTTTGGTCCCTTCCTTCACCTGCCAGCCCAGCAACAGAGAATTGACCTCGTCTACCGCCTTCTTCCACTTTTAAAGACATTTCTGATTAGATTAACCTTAACCAGACAGCACAGGGTAATTTCCCGATTTTCACATTAGTCTGTTAGCCACGCCTGGTGGTTCACACTTGTATTCTCAGGCAGGAGGCTGACCTGGGCCATAAAGTGAGAACCTGTCTCAAAAGTTCAACGCTCAATCAATCTTAATTTCACTTGAAACCTTACTTCTCCTTTCTACAGAACAGAGCCTTTTCCTAGGTTCTGAGGATTGTATCCACCCTGGGGTGGGGCGGGTCATGGTGTAGTTTGAGTGTGAAGTCTTTCACAGTCTTATGTGTTTGAATGTTTGGTCTTGGTTTCTAGCTGTGGTGGAATTTTTCATAGGTGGGGGCCTAGAGGAGAAAGTGGATCATGAGCATGTGGGTCATAGGATAGCTAGATTGTGGTTCATTTCCAGTCCGATCTCCTGCTTCCTTCCTGTGGAGATGTGAGGTGGTGAGACCCTGCACAAGCACCTGTCACTGTGGAGCCCCAGGGATCTGCCTGGTTTTGCTCCCAATGCTGTGATGGGAAGTGCTACCACATTTGGCTTTTATTTAAATATGGGTTCTGGGGACTGAATTCAGGGAAACATTTTACCAACTGAGCTATCTCCTCAGTCCCACGAAGTCACTCACCCACAGTTCCTGGTCTTGTTCATTCTAGATAAAATAGATCCTTGGGTCAGCAGTACAATTGCTGCATGGATGTTGTTATTCTGCAAAATAAAGAACCAGGCTTGACCTGTGAGTCTAGCTTTACAGAGATGGTCAGAAGTGGAAGGGGCCAACCCTGGCCTCCGGGTGTGTGGGCAACATAGGTTCCTGTGTTTTCCTTTATTCCTTGTCTCCAACCCCGGCATTGACTCCTTGGTTGAGGGGTCCTCACCATGGAGACATCGTAGACATCGTCATGTCTCTTTCACCTCAGTTTCCTCTGGGAGGCTCTGCTTTTCTTCCCGAAGCACTGGAGGAGTCTGTAAATAGTTCCCCGAGGTGCTGGAAGCCTTGAGTGGAGAAACTCACTATAAATACCAGACATTTATAATTAGCCTTCCTGGCGGCTCAGCTCTGCTTGTGGAGGAGGCGAACACCTGCAGGGTAGAAAGTCAAGACTCAGGGACATAGGGTTCTCTGGAGCTCCCTTCTAGGCTAGAGGTGAGAGGTGACCCCACGAGGACACAAATACAGCAGAGCTGAGGCCATCTTGCTGCAGCCTCAGAGTGGGCAGTGGGGGCTGGTAGGGCACTCACGCCATTGCTTCTTGTTGGGCAGACCTCTGCCAAGGAGTGCGATGTCCTGAGCCTTCGTGTCATGGTTGTAGGGGGTATCGTGTGCTGAAAGAGACACATGGGAGTTATGAGATTAGTGGCAAGCAGGTGTGGTGAGCACATTTGTACTCCAGGCTCTGGAGGTTGAAGCAGGAAGATCAGAACTTTCAGGTCATTCTTGGCTACATAAGGAGTAAGAGGCCAACTTGGGATAAACAAGACCTTGTCTTTAAAAAAAAAAAGGTGGGGGTAGGTGGATTGCAGCGATGACTCGGTTTGTAAACTGTGTAAGCATGAGGATCAGATCCCCAAAACCCAATTACTCACCTGTGATCTCAGCTCTGAGCAGCCAGAAATGGGAGACCCTGGGGCCTATCGAACAGCTGCTCTAGAAGAATTGGGTTGTCAGGTTCTAGGTCTAGGTACAGTTAGAAATCCTGTGTTAGAAAATAAGGAAAGACACTGGATGTTGACCTCTGCCCCCACCTCTCTCACACACATACACGAGAGAGGAAAGGAGGGAGGGAAGGAAGAAGAAGAAGAAGAAGAAGAAGAAGAAGAAGAAGAAGAAGAAGAAGAAGAAGAAGAAGAAGAAGAAAGAAAGAGAGAGAGAGAGAGAGAGAGAGAGAGATATTGATGGCTGTCACACAGGCCACAGGCCACTCTGGTTTCTCACAGGACTGTCCAACACAGCTCGCCCAGAACAGAGTCAACTCTACTTAGGACAGAAGCAGTCAGACCATACTTAGGTATAGATAGAGGAGTAATCATCCCCACAAACTTTGAGAGTAGTGTTTGGATGGATGATGTGATGATCACCCAATCTTCTGGACCCCTAAAGTGTGTCCGGTCCACACCTCTGGCCTGCTTACAGTATACATTTTACACAGTGCTACCAGGAGAAACCCTTCATCCTCAGGTGGTGTCTGAGATTCCTCTCTAGGGTGAACCGAAGTGCATGGGTGAAACTGGCTAAGCGGGGTCACTTGAGCCACCTGCTGGGATGTCTTGCGGGGGAAGCACTAAGGTCCTTGCGTTGGGGCAGATGAACCCTTACTCCCTGTGTGTGCACAGCTGAGAAGATGCTCTCTATATTCTTTAAAAAATAATGCACCAAGTCCACTTAGTGCCTCTGATATGTGCATAGGTGCATAGATACGGCGGCAAGCTCTCCGTCATGGAAAGCCTGCCAGTGGAAACACCACCAAGAAAACTGGCCCTGCCTTTCCCTACCTGATGTAGGAGGCCCTTCTGTATTTGTGTTGCTTTCACTGGTTATTAAAGAAACTGCCTGGCCTAGTTGATAGGGTGGAACTCAGATAGGCAGGGAGACAGAACAGAATTCTGGGAGGAAGAAAGCAGAGACAGGCAGATGCCATGATTCTCCTGCCCAAGACGGACGCTGGTTAGACTCGTGCTGGTAAGCCACAGTCAAGTGGTGATACACATTAATGGAAATGGGTTAATCAAGATGTGAGAGTTAGCCAAAAAGAGGCTAGAACTAATGGGCCAGGCAGTGTTTAAATGAATACAGTTTCTGTGTAATTATTTTGGGGTTAAGCTAGCAGGCCTGCTCCCCCTCATACTACACCTACCAGCCCCCAAGCAGGAGTGGAGCTCCAGGAGTCCCTCCCCCATCCATGCTGGAATTCTTGACTGGCTTGACCTTATGCAGGTCCTGTGCAGGCAAATACAACTGCCACGAGCTCCTGAGTACAGCAGCCATGTTATGTCCAGAAGACATGTCAAACTATCCCAGCCTCCAGCTCTTAGATTCTCTCTGTTCCCTCTGCTGCAATGGCCCCGAGCCTTGGAGTGGGCATGACCAACATCCCATCTATGGCTGAGCAATCACTGAAGCCTGGTAGAGGCTTCTGGCTGGCAGCAGAGTTTTCTGCACGCTAGTGATGGTGTCTAACTCCTATGACCTTTTTCTAAGCTGAGACTCAATTCCCTGTTACAGTGGTGACCACGAGAGCACATCCTGCCATGTTTCATGGATGTAGCTTGAATTTGATCATCCTGTGCAAAAGTGAAGTCCAGACATGATGGGCTAACCACCCAGAGAGTGGTTGTCAGCCAACAGAAAGGCAAACTGGGTAGATGTACTGTGGCTTCTTCCTCAGAGTGGAAGACGCTGGGCAGCTTCCCGAGCATCTCTTGGGATTCCTAGCAGCGTTGTGCTCCCAGACCCATGGAGGTCCCAATAACGAATGCACCCCCTAACACATTTCCTTCTGCTTGTTCTCTCTTCCAGAAACAGCCTCTCACATGATCACCTACACCCAAATTCTTGTCTTGGGTTCTGCTTTCGGAAAACCCTGGAGTCATCAAAATTCCCTGCATATTTCAGGACTTTGCTTGATTCTCTTCCAATGACCCAACATTCCCATTGCTCTCCACTATCCCTGACATCTTCCAGCCACACTGGCCTCTGACCAGTCCTAACTTGTCCTCTGGATCTTTGCATGTTTCATTCTCTCTGCCTAGAACGCCCTTCCCCTTGCTCTTCTGTGTCTCACCGACATGCTGCAATCTCAGCTTCAATGTCAGCCTGTTAGAGATTGTTACTACCTTTTAGAATTTTCCTAATTAATTAGTGATTGATGGGAGAAGGCCCAGTCCACTGTGGGTGGGGCGACCCCTGGGCTGGTAGTCCTTCCTGTGTTCTATAAGAAAGCAGAACAAGAAAGCCATGGGGAGCAGCCAGTAAGCAGCAGGCCTCCATAGCTTCTGCATCAGCTCCTGCCTCTAGGTTCCTGCCTGCTTGAGTTTCTGTCTTGATTTCCTTTGATGATGAACAGTGACATGGAACTCTAAGCTGAGTAAACTCTTTCCTCCCAGACTTGTTTCTGGACATGGTGTTTCATCATAACAGCATAACCCTAACTAGGACAGAAATTGGTACCAGGACAGTGGGGTATTGCTGTGACAGGCCTGACCATGTTGTTTTCGGGAAGATTGTGGACAGACTTTGGAATTTTGGGCTGGAAAAGCCTATGAGTATTTAACCCTGAGCTATTCTGTGGGAGCCTGGAAAAGAAGAGTGTTAAGAGAAATACAGAGGATGGAGGCCCAGGTTGTGAAGATCCAGACAGAAGTTTGAGAGTCACTTGAAGACTCTACTTGGGCTATTGCCTATTTTGAATTAGAAACAGGGACTGAAGACTCTGCTGTGATCAACAAGAGGCCGGCACCATTAAGGTAAAGCCTTTGCTTTATTGCGACAATTGATGTGGTCAGCTGGAGCTGAGAAATAGTGGTGACTTAGTGGGAGGGCATCGGAGGCTTGGCATTGTGTGGCATGGCTAGAGTTTGTGAAGAGAGTCAGGAGAGGCTACTGGTGAAAGTGAAGCTCGCTTGCAGCAGAGACCCTGGTATTCTGAAGATGGCAATACCATGCAGTGACTGCCAAGAGCAGCAGTAGCCATGGAATGGAGCTGGCCTGGTTTTAGGAGACAGCCTGTGTTGGCTGCAGAGGGTGGAGCTGGAGAAGTGACCCAGACCCTTTGGAGGCACCTAGAAGCTCATGAGTGGATTCCAGACTTTGGACACTGAATTTGTTTAAACACAGTTGAAATTTTGCTTTAATTTAATTATAACTGTGTCCTGGTTTTTCTCTCTTGAAGTATTTAAGTTATTTTTTATTTTATGAACTCCCATGGTTGAGAGACTTTGGGTTTTCTAAAGGGATTTTTAACTCAAATGTTTTAATTGTTAGGTATTGTGGGAGTTTTAAAACTTGGAATATTTTATATTATGTTCATATTAATGTGTGATCTTGGGAATGAACGAAAAGGGGTGATTATGGCTTCAAGGTGGTATGCCTGTGTGCCAAGCTGACAATGGGTCAACTGTGCTGGATAATTTTATGTCATCTTGATAACTATTGTCATCTGAGAGCAAAGAACCTCAGCTTAGGAAATGCCTCCATAATATTAGGCTGTAGACAAGCCCATAGAGCATTTCTTAATTTCTGGTGGGTGTGGGAGGTCCCAGTCCATTGTGAAGCCTTCCCTGAGCTGGTAGTCCTGGGTTCTATAAGAAATCAGGTGGAACATTCCATAAGAGCATGCACCCCTCCTTAGCTTCTGCATCAACTCCTGTCTCCCTGTTCCTGCCTGTTTGTCTTCCTTCAGTGTTGAACAGCAATATGGAAGCATAAGCCAAATTCACCCTGTTCTCCCCAGGTTGCTTTCACCATGGTGTTTCTTCACAGCAATAGGAACCTTGACTAGAACAGCCTGCACGCATGTTTGTGTATCCTGTATGTGCAATGTGAAGAGTCCAGAGGGGAGAGCTACAGATTGTCCTGGAACTGAACTTTCACACAGCTATGAGTTGCCACATGGGTCCTGGGAGTGAACCTGTATCTTCTTCAAGAATAACAAGTGCTCCTAACTTTTGAGCCACATCTCCAGCCCGCTATCTTATTTTAATTAACTAATTAATTATTTTTTGAGACAAGGTCTTACTTAATTTAGAACTTGCCATTAGAACTAGGATTCTTGGTCAGCAAACTTCACGAGTCCTCTTGTCTCCACCTCCCAGAACTGGGATTTGAGCAGTTTGCCACTGTGCCCTGATTTTTATGAGCTGCTGTGGATCCAAATGCAGGTCCTCGTGTCTGTGTGGCAGGCATTTAACTGACTCAGGCACTTCCCCAGCTCCCTAGATATTTATTTCTTAATGATCTGTCTCCTGAAGCACAATTAATAAAAACTTAGAGAGAAAAAATGGGGTTCAACTTGAAGATCAGAAGAGCAAAACAGCGAGCCATTGGCTCTTACCTCTACCTCAGTCTGAAATGGCGATCCTGCCTCCAGGAATCTCAGAATGAGACTGAGACAGAGCGTCTTCTCCTCTCTAGTTCTGGGATTAAAGGCATGCACCATCCAGTTTCTATGGCAACTAGTATAGCTACTGGGATTAAAGCTGTGTGTTACCACTGCCTGGTCTGTGAGACTGACCAGTGAGGCTGTTTCACTCTCTGATCTTCAGGCAAGTTTTATTTATTAAAATACAAATGAAATTATCACTACAGTCTCCCACCAGACTATGACTACCCCGTGACTGGGGCTAACCTCCACCTACTCCCATGGGGGTCAGAACACCTCACAAGCTCCTGGCATGTGGGAAAGGAACATTTATTCAATGAAGGCGGAAATCGGGTTGGTTTGTTCCCCCTCATCCCGTTCTCTTCTCTGCATCGCCGGGCTGTGGATGCTGGCAGGCTTGTGTAGAGTAGGAAGGGAGATGACTCAGGAGTGAGAGGAGTGGAAGGTACACTCCCCATCCTGACCTTCCCTCTCCCACTCCAGGATTAGCGCTCCAGTGGACCCTGGGGAGACATGCCAGGGAGATGAGCCAGGGAACTTCCTCCTGGCCCAGAAAGGTGTTCCACAGGCACCCACGCTGTGAGGCCCTAGGATTCTGAAGTGTGGCTGGGGTGTGGCCCTGAGGGGAGGATGACAGACATCTATCATTAGCCTCTTTGGGCAAAGAGCCATCTTGCAACTGGTCTGCCTAACTATGCAAGCATCTCCGAAGGTGTTAGAACCAGTCTTGTTCAAGAATGGAGGGGATGTACTAATCAGTGGTTTATAACATGCTGGTGTCACCCAAAGTTGCCTACCTGGCAATGACTAGAGCCAACTTGCTCTATGGTTTATTGGGAAAACATAGATAGATGGGCTGCATCTGGTTGCTGTTATTATACCTGGTTACTTAGCCTGGTTTTGGCTCTGTCATCAGTGGGGAAATAAAATGAACAAATTCACATTCAACTTGCACCTTGGTGTCACTGAGGCCCCGTGTCCCCTCCAACCATCTCTGCATTTCATGGCCCAAGGCCAGCAAAGTCCCGTGAGACTTGGGTTGACTTGGAGAATGCTTATAGATGCCGTAGTTCTTTTCACAGTCTCCCTGGCTTTTCTTGCTCTTGCCCTTCTGTGTCCTCTGCTTGTGATAAACCTTTTATGACGCTATGAAGCCTTGTGAGGCTTTGCCATGATCTGGTTCAGTGTTGCAGTAATCCTTTCTGGAACCTGGGTATTGGCTTCTGGCATAGATAACCCATGGTTCCTAAATACTGGCAGTTACATTATAGATAACCCTTGGTTCCCAAATCCTGGCAGTTACATCATACATAGCCCATAGTTCCTAGGTCCTGGCATCTTCTCAAGAAGAGGAGGTTGAGTAAAATGATGATGATGTAGCCTACATCTCCTAGAGAAGCAGAGTCACAGAGACACAATTTGGGGGTCTAAAGTGTCCATGGCTGCCGAGACCCAGAGTGAGGTGCTCAAAGATGCAGGACCCTGTCTGAGGGCATGAGGTATCCATAGCTGCAGGGACCCAACGGGAAGGGCCAAGGTGTCCATAGTCACCAAAAAGTTAGGGTTAAAATCAACCTAATGGGCTGGAGAGATAGCTCAGAGGTTAAGAGCATTGCTCGCTCTTCCAAAGGTCCTGAGTTCAATTCCCAGAAACCATATGGTGGTTCACAACCATCTGTAATGAGGTCTGGTGCCCTCTTCTGGCTTGCAGGCATACAACAGAATATTGTAAACATAATAAATAAATAAATAAATAAATAAATATTTTTTAAAAAATAAAATCAACCTCAATTGTAATTCATTACCTTTGAGTCATATGTGTGTGTGTGTGTGTGTATGTGTGTGCACAATTGAGTTATACTGAATAAACCATTATGTATTCTCCTTTACCTCAATGTTGCAGTATAAGTATTAATTGATTATTTTATGGAAGACTCAATTTCCTCGTTTGTGAAATGGGAGCTATGATAATAATACTGATGTTGATCAAGCCAGCACAGGAACCTACATTACAGATTATTGTGGGGGATAAAAAGAGATAAAAAGCATGTAAAAGCTTTTAGCTCAGTGTGTGGTATATTCTGAGAAGTAAAAATTATTATTATAATAAAACTCCTTAAGGTTGTAAATGGCAGTAGAGTACCACACTGCGTGAACGTATCATTATTCATGAAACTGTTTCTTTATTGAGTCTACGGGGAATGTTTACATATCTAGGTATCTTGGGCTGGGAATGTAGCCCACTTGCCAGAGAGCTTGCCTAGCACACCCAAAGCCATGTGCACCAGCTCTTCAGAAACCAGGTGTCTTGGTGCATGCCTGCAATCCCAGCACTTGAGAGGTGGAGGCAGGAGGATCAGAAGTTCAATGCCATTCTCAGCTACAAAGGAAGCCTGAGGTGAGCAGGGGCTTCTTGAACATCTGTTTCAAACTAATAAACAAAAATAAGTAAGCAAATCTTGGTGTCTTAGTTCTCAAGTCTGTGTGTGTCGTACACAGGCTTATATTATTGTCTATAAATGTAAGATGTCAATGTAGAGGTTTCTAGAGCCCGTATCCCTGCTTTACAATAATAACTACGATGAAAATAAAGGAGGGGTGGGACTCCCAGTCCCAGTGACTGCTCATGTCTCTCTCGGAGATGTGAGACTGGGTGGATCACTGCGCAGATTTTGTTGCCAGATCTTGAGCAGAGAGGATCAAGTAGTTGGGAGGGAGGTCAACGATGACATTCTGGACCAGGAACCGAGATGGGCATGTGCAAAGTACAGCAGGCAGAGTGGGTCTCAGAATGAGGAGGGAGCCAGTAGATGCTGTGTTAAAAGGCATGGAGACTGAGGAGGGAGCCAATAGAAGCTGTGTTATTGGTGAGTGAAGGCTACCTTGTATGCTCTTCTGCAATCCCAAGCTGCCCTGGGCGTAGAAGCTCAGCAGTGAGCTTCCGCAGTTCCGGGAAATTCCCTGAAGGAGCACGGTGGAAGGACAGAAGGTCTGAGAAGGAACTGTGGTGATGACGTTTACGGACTCAGCTCACACGTGCAGCCAACTAGGAGGGTTAAGCGAGAGTGGTCATGGGATGTGGTTCATAAACGGGAACAACTCAAGCTGCAGAGTCCAACCCCAGTTTCATGAATTCCTTAAACTCTAAAGTTTGCAAGTCTTCCTTGCTTCGCTTTCTTCCTGCTTCCTCTTCTGTAAGGCTAAAAGGAGGTGCAAAGCAGCTGCCCACGGCCAGAGGGAAATGCTCGGAAAGCTAGGGATTCTCGGCAGCCCAACCCACCAGGTTCCTTTCCGGCTAGACGGTGCTCTCAGGGGAACTTTTTCCTTCCCTCACTCTTTCTCACCCTCGGTCCTCACCTGTGTCCACTAGCCTGCCCCAGGTGAAACCCTGGGTGTGGCTAGATTATTGACTGCATCTGTTATTTGAACACCCTCTACATATGTACGTATGTATGCTACTGTGTGTGTTCACCTCTGTGTGGAGGCCAGGGGTCAGTCCTTAAGGGTCCTTCCTCAGGAGTTTCTCACCTATGTTTTGAGACAGGATCTCCCACTGAGACCTGGGGGTTATCAATTAAGCTAGACTGACTGGCCAGGGCACTGCAAAAATCTTGTCTCTGCCTCCCCAGCACCAGGATCACAGGCATATGCCACTATACCCAGCTTTTTATGTGGGTGTTGGGGATTTAGCTCTGGTCCTCACGTTTGCAAGGCAAACACTTTACTTACTGAAGCATCTCCCCAACTTCTAGCCCCCCTGCAAGTCCCCTTTAATCAAAGCAGCAGCTGATGTTTGTTGGAAAGCAGACCCTGAGAGAGGTCCTCACGTTGTCTTATGGATTCTGATGCTTGTCCTCTGTTCTAGGGTCCCCTAACATGTGGTTCTATGAGGAGATAAAGTCCCAGGTTGTTCCATTTTCTAGAACTGGGCTGCACACCCTGAGCACATTATGTGTGACCGCTCTATGAGCAGGTACCCACTCACCTGTGCTTCCCGCCCAGCTCAAGGGGCCACCTCCAGTTTCTTGTAGTTCCAATGAAGAAGGCACTGGACATCTTACTGCTCTGCTTGGTATGAAGGAGGTGCCAGGTCTAGGACTGAGAAAAATGGCAATCAACGTTACCGCTGTGTTCTGAGTAGCCATTGGCAGCTGCCATCTCTCTCCCCACTGGACAGACAGGAAGCCTGGAACCAGAGCAGTGGAGGTTTCCCCAAAGCACAAAGTGTGGGCAGCGGGGTTGGATTGCCAAGCCCGAGAAATTCCCCTTTAATGTTTTCAGGGTGCTGTCTTTAGGGTGGCCAGGAACAAAGGTCGAATGGTTTTGTTGGCTTAGTTTTCTTTCCCTTCCTTCTTTCTTTCCTTTCTCTTTTTCTTTCTTTCTTTTCTTTTCTTTTCTCTTCTTTTCTTTTCTTTTCTTTTTGAGGCAGAGTCTCATGTAGTACAGACTGGTCTTGAACTTACTATAAGGCCAAGCACGGTTTGAACTCCTGATCCTCCGGCCTCTACTTCCTGAGTTCTGGGATTACAGACATGCCTGGTTTATGTAGTGTTGAGGATGGAACCCAGGCACCAGGCCTACTAGGCACTCATTCTATCAGCTGACCCATGTGCCCTGCCTCTGACTGGTTCATTGATCTTGAAGTGTGTGCTCTAATTCAGTGATGCACCAGGCAGTACTGTCCCCTTCTTTCTGCTGGGCCCGGGGACCAAAGAGGGGCTATGGTCCTAAGTGACTGTCCTAAGTCCTAGGTTGTGAAAGTGACAGAAAACTAGAGGCCCTTGGAACCAAATGTAACCAGCATACTCTTTAGAAGGAAACACTGGCAGTGACCTGAGCCACCTTGAGCTCACTTCCCCTGACTTCCAGCCTCAAACTTCAGTGTAGTCACTTTCAGGGTGGGGAAACTGAGGCCAGGAGAAGTAGTCAATAGTCTAAGATCCCACTACTATTTATGGTACCTCAGGGACAGACCCTCTGTCTCTCGATGCTCTGCAATACACGCTATTGATGTAGGCTGCCCACCTACATCAAGTTAGGTGCTTCCCGGGAGATTCCTGGACCATGGCTCCTCCCCATCCCCCAGCCATGGCTGTAGTCTGCTGCTTCCTGGGAGATTCCTGGTCTATGGCTCCTCCCCATCCCCCAGCCATGGCTGTAGTCTGCTCCCCCTCAGTTCTCCAGCTCTGTGACTAAGAGAACCCTGAGGCCCCATTTCTGTGAAGCCCCATTTCTGCCATCCCCCAGCCACCCCCTCGCCTTGGGAGCCCCCAGGCTTGTGAGCCATGGTTCCTAAGACAAGCAGGCCCGTGGGTGGGGCATGTGGGATAATTATAATCTTGGATGGCTTGACTCTGAGGCTGAGAGGCAGGGAGGCAGTTCCTACTGCAGGCTCAGGGAGTTGAGTCTGAGTCAGAAACCAGCTCCTCTAGCTCTCCCACCCGTTGAGGGTCTGGACCAGTGGTCTCATCTTGCCTATCTACCCTCAGATTTACCAGCTTCTTCCTGCTTTGCATGCTGTTCTGATGTGCTGGCTATGTACTTACGTAATGCATATACTAATGTATGTATATGAGCTTGGGGAGCGCAGAGGGGGCAGAGGGCAGACGAGCATGGCCTGGAGTGGTTATCGTCCATCCTGCCAGCCAGGCTCTAACTTGGAGCCACTTTTTAGCTGCAGCAGTCTTTGCCCTCACCTGAGAGGTGAGTGTAATGAACATCTTGTAAGATAAAGGAGGGAGTGCACGCCCCACTGAATGCCACTCACGTGAAGCATGTTAGGCGAGTTTTGGTTGCTGCTGTTGTGGTTACCATTAAAAGCTACTAAAGAGACTCAGGGAGACAGCTCTGGAAATGCTCACCACCTATTCTGGGGAGAGCAAGAAATTTCATCCCATATGGCAATGCCTGATTGACAGAAACTGCTTAGAGCATTATCAGGGAAGAGGAATCCAGGCCCTGTCATCCTGGCTATTAGGAAGGCTGAGGCAGGAGGATTACAAGTTAAGGGCTGCCTGGACTATGAAGTGAGTTCAAGTCTAGCCTGCATAAATTAGTGAGATTTTTGTATCAAAGTAAAAACACAAAGGGGGGGGGCTGAAGAATGCACTGATATTTCATTTGTATTTTAATAAATAAAGCTTGCCTGAAGATCAGAGAATAAAACAGCCCCATTGGTCAGGTTTACAGGCCAGACAGTGGTGACACACACCTTTAATCCCAGTAGCTACACTAGTTTGCCATAGAAACTGGATGGTGCATGCCTTTAACCCCAGCACTAGAGAGGAATGTAGGACGGGAGGAGACAGCTCTCAGACACAGTCTCATTCTGAGATTCCTGGAGGCAGGATCGCCATTTCCGACTGAGGTAGAGGTAAGAGTCAATGGCTGGCTGTTTTGCTCTTCTGATCTTCAGGTTGAACCCCAATTTCTGTCTCTGGGTTTTTATTAATTGTGCTCCAGAAGAACATAACTGAGTGGTTGATCACTTGCCTAGCATCAAGTCCTTGGTGCGTCAAAGAAAGGAAGAAAGAAGGAAAAAGGAAGTAAGAGTAAAGAAGGAAAAAGAAAAGGAACAAGGAAAGATTGATTGACTGATTGATTGTTTCTGAGCTTTGGTCTAGGCTCACAGGAAAAGGATCAGTGCTGATTTGTATCAGGTTCTGGAGGAGAGAGAGGAGATACCTGTCGTCCCCTGTCACAATATGAGTTAAACAAGAGTGGAGACGAGGTGGGAGGGCAGGGTGGTAATGATGGAGAAGGGTGGACGCTGAGCTTCCCCAACACCCAGGTGCCTACTACAGGGCCAGGGCTGTCCTATGAGCAGCTCTCAGCATCCAGAGGATGAGCATGGTCACTGCTCCAGAGTGGTGGGAACTTTCTGGAAGTTGCAAATGTGTGTCCTGACTCTAGGACTGCAGGCTCCACAGCCCAGGACAGGCAGAACCCCAGGCCTCAGTTTCCCCATCTATTCTCGCTCTGCAGCCCTGGGCAGGCAGAGCCCCAGGCCTCAGTTTACCCATCTATTCCATTTGCTTTCTATTGCTGTGATAAACACCGTGATCAAAACCAACACAGGGGAGAAAAGGAAAGGGTTTCTTTCATCTTTCCGCTTATAGTCCATCATCCAGGGAAGACAGGGCAGGAACTCACGGCAGGGATGGAAGCAGACGCCATGGGGTAGCACTGCTTACTGACTTGTTTCTCATGGTTTTCTCAGCCCGCTTTCTTGAAGCACCCAGGACCATCTGCCTAAGGGTAGCACTGCCCACAAGAAAGCTGGGCCCTCCCAAATCAATCATTAATCAAGGTATGCCGACAGGTCAGCTGGATGGAGGCATTTTCCCCGCTGAGGGTTCCCTTTTTTGATGGCTCTAGCCTTAGTCAAATTGACAAAAGAGCAGTCATTGTACTATGCAAACCCTCCTATCATCCTGAATTTGGGTGAGATTTAAAGGAGTTTATAAATATGGAGAATTAGATTCAGCACAGGCAGCAGACAACTAAAGGGCCAGACAATCTGCATCATGGGAGAAAATATTTGTGAAGTATGCAATTGGTTCCATAAACGTTGGGTTGAAAATTGAGCATGCACGATTTGTTTGGTCACTATTTCATAAACAGCACAACTATTTATGCTTCATTTGCTTTGAGTTCGGCATTAAAAGCAGTCTAAAGATTATTTGAGTATATGGAATGATGAGAATGTTATAAGCAAATAATATGTCGTTTTATTTATTTATTCATTTACTTGATAAGATCTCATGTAGCTCAGGCTGGCCTTAGCCTTGAACTCACTATGTAGCTGAGGATGGCCTTGAACTACTGATCTTCCTGCTTCTGCTCCATAGTGTTGAAATGATAGGAATTCATCACCATCACTCTGCCTGGTTTAAGTGATTCTGGGGATTAAATCCAGCACTTTGTGCTTGCTACAAACACTCTACCAACTGAGTCACGTTCCCAGACAACATGGTATTTTGTATAAAACACGTGAGCATCTGCAGACTTGGGCACCTTTGTGAGACACTTGGACAAATCTCCCAGGTCACCAAGGAATTACTGTATTTGATAAGAGAATAAAATATATAATCTATAAAAATCTATAAAATCTATAAAAATATCATGTAAACAGAGACTATGTGTTCATTTTCCAGCCGCCCAGACCAAAATAATCACACAGAAACTATATTAATTACAACACTGTTTGGCCATGGATCAGGAATATTTCTAGCTAGCTCTTACATTTTAAATGAACCCATTTCTATTAATCTATGTATCGCCATGAGGCTGTGACTTACCTAGGAAAAGGTTCTGACATCTTTCTCCTTTGGCAGCTATATGGTATCTGCCTGACTCTGCCTTCTTTCCTCCTCTATCTCTGCTTAGATTTCTCATCTTGTTATATTTTGCCTTGCCATTGGCCAAAGCAAATTCTTTATTAACCAGTGGTCATAAAACATATACATAGCATACAGAGGGGAGTCCCACATCAATATCACAACTTAATAGCTATAAAACCCTGAGTAACCTGATTTGAAAAATGAATAAAGGACTCAACTAAATATTTATCAAAGGAAAAATCTAAATAGCTGAGAGTTGATAATTAATCACTATCACTAATTATTGAAGAAATTAGAATCAAATCTATAATATCGCTTCACATATGCTGATAACATGTATAACTGTATCTCCATATTTATCTGACTGTATAAACTATCCATTCATATCCATCCTTCTCTCTCTCTCTCTCTCTCTCTCTCTCTCTCTCCATCTATCTATCTATCATCATGTATCTGCCTGCCTGTCTATTTGTCCGTCTATTATCTAGCTGCCATTTGTCTGTCTGTCTATCATCTATTAGCATTTGAGAAAGTGAGACAGGAGAATCATGAGTTTGAGGCCAGCCTAGATGACATGAGTTTCTGTCCCCAAAACAAAAGCAGAATGAAAAACAAAACAAAACAAAACAAAAACAGCTCCCCAACCCCAAGAAAAAAGCAGTCACCAGTGGGGATGTGGAAGAGATAAAAGTCCTGGAGCATTGTTGATAGAATTGTAAAATGATTCAAGTGTTATTGAAAACAGTGTAAAAACCCCTCAAAAATTAGTAATAAATGACCATCTGCTGTAGCAATCTCACTACCATGTAAACAGCCTAAAGAACTTGGACTGATAACGGCTCAGTGAGTAATCACACTTGCTGCAGAAGACTGCAGTATGAGCTCTGTTCATGGATCCCACTATGGAAGGAGAGAACTGACTAATGAAAGTCCTCTGACCTCCACACAGATGCCATGGCAGGCATATGCCTGCAACATGTTCACACACACACACACACACACACACGCGCGCGCGCGCGCGCGCATGCACAGAGAGACTGAGAGACAGAGAGAGAGAGAGAGAGAGAGAGAGAGAGACAGACAGACAGACAGACAGAGAGTAATAATAAATAAATAGGAATATTTTTACATGGGTGTTCTCTGCAGGTTTATGCACAGTAATAAAAAGGTAGAAGAAACCTAAATATCCAGTGAGGGTGAATGGACAAAGTATGGCAGATGTTATTCTGCCTCTAAAAAGAAGAGATTCCCATCATGCTACAACATGGGTAAACATTGAGGACATTGTACCAAGTGAGATGAGATGAGCCAGTCACCATAAGACAGTGCAGAAGTGACTTTTTTAATCTCCTAGCCATTGCCCAAGCCAATCAATTTGACAAGCATAGTTAACTGTCGTATACCATAGTTAAAAGAAAAAAATCAGAAGTGTCAGTCACACAATAAGCACTCAAAACCAGGAAGTGAATATTTAATTTGCCTTAAAGAGCTAGGAGGCAGGGAGGGATTTCCCCTAGAGGCCATTCTCAGCCAAACATCTCTGCAGGGGAGATGGAAAGCAATCAGGGATTATTTGAAACAAAGTGTTTTTTAAAAAATAGAGGATTATGTACAAAGAATTTACTATTCAAATGACTGGTGAGTGCTGAGTTGTGGTGAAGCATACGTTATGTAAAACATTAATTTTTTTTTTAATGAAAAAGGGTACATATGAGACCAGAAACAAGTCTGGGATTTGAATACTTTGGACTTGACAATGATTGCTCCCAATTGTGAGCATGCCCGTTAAGATGATGGAGACAAGAGATGGGCTAGTTAAGCAGAAAAGGAACTCCTCAGCTTTCAGGTGCATGCCTAGCACTTAGACTTCTCTTCCATCAGAAGAACGGAAAGTTCTAGTTTACATAGAGTGTGTGTTCAAGGAAGTCAACCCTGCAAACTTGTAGCCACCATAATTCTTGTATATGGTAGTTCAGCTTTTTGCACTTGATAGAGACCCAAGAATGGTAATTCTTACAACTACTCGCTAACAGATAATGTACAAATGAGTTCTTTCAATTTGGAGTCATTGCCAGTGTTACAGCTCTGGGGGGAAAGGCATTCTGACTCACTGGTAGGTCAGATGATAACCAAAGCTACAAAGAGACAACTCTGGAGGAAAAGGTTTCCTGACTTTTTGGAAAGTCAGGTGATACCTGAAGCTGGAGTGCGGTGGGGGATGGTCTCCCTATAGAATATAGCAATCCTGATCCTCTGTAGCAATCCTGATCCTCTCGAGAGCGCCATTACAGTGAGCTCTGCTCTGCTCCTCTAAGGGAATGTCAAAGCAGAGCTGAGATATCTGCTTCTTCTTCTGCTCTGGTCCAAGACATTACTTCTGCTTCACCCTGCTAAAGGGGAAACCGCTGCAGAAATGTAGCAATCTCCACCCACTCTGGCGAAAAGTTACTTTTTTTCTGCTTAGTCTCCCTAAGAGAATATCTCAGCAAATATTCTTCTGCTTAGAGCCAGTGAAAGAGATCTTCATCCAAAACTCTTTTAAGAAATACTTTTATTTGTGAAGGAGAGTGGTTGCCTCTGCCAGGGTGAGAAAGAACAGCCCGAAACTGAACAGGCAGAGGGGCTTATATAAGACTTATTAGGGGCAGAGTTTTCCCAGGAAGATTTTCTACTCAGGGACTGGCCAGTTTTTCTGCTTAGGGATTGGTTGGTTTAGTGAGTCAGGGACAGTGTTGACTCTGGTTTCGGGACAAACTGTGTTTCTTTCACTGTTCCTTCTTGGCTTTGGCTCTAGTTTTAGGGCCAGGGTGGATTTCTTTCACTGGCTCTTGACCCAGGGCCAAAGTTTTTTTGTTTTTTGGTTTTTTTTTTTTTTTTGGCTCTGGTTTCAGAGTCAGGATGTGTTTCTTTGGTTCTGGGTTTAGGTCTAAAGTGTTTCTTTCACTGACTCAAGTTTCAGATCCAGGATGTGTTTCTTTTACTGGCCAGGGTGGGTTTCTTTCAGTAGCTCTGAATTCAGGGCCAGAGTGGGTTTCTTTGGGGGGTGTGTGTCTTTTTTCTCTACAGCCGTCTTTCAGATTGAGGAATTTACAGGTGGGTAGTTTCCCAGTCCAGTTCATGGTGGTCCCTTATTGTAGAATATTATTTTAACTGGGCAAAGATGTGTTACACTTGTTTACGTTGCAGAATATTACTTTAACCTTGTAAAGGGGTGTTGATTTTGTTTAGGCTCCATGTGTTAATTAAGTAAAGATGTGTTGCATATGTTTTTACCTTGCCCGCCTAACGCGCTGATTGGTCTAATAAAAAGCTGACTAGCCAATAGCTAGGTAGGAGAGGCATAGGCAGGACTGCCAGACAGCTGGAATAAATAGGAGGAGAAATCTAGACTAAAAGAAGGACCGAGAAAAAAAGAGAGGAGAGAATGAGGGACACACCCGGGGCCAGCTAGGCATCTGTCAGCCAGCAGACACAAGAAGCAATAAAAGTACGATATACAGAGAGAAAGTAAAAAGCCCCAAGTCAAAAGGTAGATAAAGAGGAACATGTTAATTTAAGGTAAAGAGCTATCCAGAAATGTGCCTAAGCTAGGCTGAGCATTCAAAACTAATATTAAGTCTCTGTGTCATGATCTGGGAGCTGGTTGGTGACCCAAAAGAAAAAGTCTGGCACAGTCCCTGCTCTCAGGAGGGAGGGCAGGATGTTCTAGCAGAGGTCCTAGGGTTCTCAGCATGACGGACTCTCCCCATCGTCATTAAGGACTGATACCTTCCAGCCCATGTTTCTTTTCATTGGTCTCTGGCACAGACTGTTGCATAATGAGTATCTGTTCACCTCAAGATAGGGTACCAATTTCAGACCAAAGAAACAATCCCATTCAAATCCAGCTGGGTGAGCTAATGAGTTTGCTTGGGCTGCTTACAGGAGCATGAACTCCAAGGTACCCCATCTCCAAAAAGCCCCCTTGAGCCCTGGTTAAGGTGCATCCCTAACTCCCTACACAGTTTGTGGGTTGTCCCACTCAAGAGTGGTTTCTTCCTCATCATCATTTACTGCATTGTTACCATGGGGCGAGGCGTGTGGATTTTGTGACTTCCTGTGTCTTATGAGTGTCCCCTCTCTGCTTTCCCTTCTCCCTCTGGGAATGCTTGAATCTGGGGGAAATAACTTCATAACTGCTGTTGTTGAGACCCAGCCCAGTGTCCAGGACATTAGCTGTTTGTCTCTCATGTGGGTAGCAGCTTTTGGCACAGAAG
The DNA here is from genome assembly GCF_982192425.1 of Myodes glareolus. Lineage (NCBI taxonomy): Eukaryota > Metazoa > Chordata > Mammalia > Rodentia > Cricetidae > Myodes > Myodes glareolus. The sequence goes on along the minus strand of NC_142034.1, from coordinate 102,624,291 downwards.
GATCCTGGGAGAATGGGTCTGTGAGTGAGTACTCTCCTTAGAGATTGGATGACTCTAGAATGCTCCATGGAGGCAGAGGCTCCAAGGTGAAGCATAGTTGGGATTTGGCAGGCATGAATAAAATGGGGAGGAAAGGAACGAGGCTGCTTGGTGACTGAGATGGGCTGAGACAAAACAAGGCTGTCCCTCCTATCATGTCAGTGTTCAGACCAGGTACGAACATTCCCAAACCTTCAAAGTGGTCTAACACTCCGCTCTGGATTTTCTGAGCAATGGTTGCTTTCCATCAGTTACAGTTTAAACTTCTCTTCTCCCTGTCTCCCTCTCTTTCTTTCCTTTTCCCTTTCTTCTTAGATAACTTTTGTAAAAATATTCAGTCAGCACCACTATTATCACTACCATCATCATCACCATCATCATCATCACCATCACCATCACCATCACCATCATCATCACCATCACCATCATCATCATCACCATCACCACTATCACCATCAGCATCACTGTCACTATTATCATCATCATTACCATCATCATCACCATCATCACTACCATCATCATCACCACCACCACCACCATCATCATCACCATCATCACTACCATCATCATCATCATCATCATCATCATCATCATCATCATCGCCATGCCATAGCATTGTGTTAGGACAATGAGACTAGAGTCAGCAGTCAGTAAATGTTGGTAATGCCCTATTGTGTAACCCCTTCTCCTCTCAAATGAAGAAGAATGTCTAAGCTCCTGTCACGCAGCCTTTTCTGGGTGGCTGGGGTGTGGGTCCTTGGCTCCTCCACAGCCCTCTTTCTCTCCTGCTATTGCGCTCCTTATCTGTTTACTATTCTGACCCCACTGGACTGAGAGCATATTAAAGGAAAGTATTTCATGGATTTGAAGGGTTGACTTCTGCTGCAGTAACAAAGCCCCACCCATACCCCAACAGATGCTGCGTTCTTCCTCAAGTCACAGTCCATCAAGGGCTGGCAGTGGCTCTGGTCCTTATCATTGTCACTCTGGGATATGGCAGTCAACCATTAAGACAACAAAGAATGTGTTGGCTATTGAATAGGTTGAGAAGTGACATGTGTCAGTTCCTTTGATGGTCAAAACAAGTTATGTAGCCATTGCTGAGTTCAACAGATGGAGACACAGCCTTTTCTTCCAGGAGGCTCTCCAGAGTATTTGGCAGAAAGTTAAAATCAAACATGAAGACTTCAATAATTCTAATAGCTATAGAGCCCGAGGAGGGGATCTGAGCTCTTCACACATGCTATGCACATTTCAACCCTATGAGGAAGAGATTTTTATTTTACATAGAGGTAAACTGAGGCATAAATTTAAAGTCGGAGGCCCAGATTCCACCTACATAACAACTGTGATAGGAACAGAGTAAGGACCAAAAAAGCACCATGAGGGCTGGAGAGATGGCTCAGCTGTTAGGAGTGTCTGTTGCTTTTTCATGGGTTTAGAGTTTGGTTCCTAGTACCCAAGCTGGGCAGCTCACAGTTATCTGAAACTCCAACTCCAAGGACCCACCACCTTCTACTGGTCTCCATGGATACCCATACATAGATATAAACAAACAAACAAACAAGCAAACAAACAAATAATAAGAAGTCTCCACGGCACCAATTTTCTATAGATTCAAGTAGAACCATGGAAGCTGTGCTTACCTCCAGCTCAGTGTCTTTACACTCTGTGCAGAGGTCTACATGGCCCATACAAACCCCTAGTTCTTATGCAACTTCCCAGCTAAAGATGAACACCATAAAAATGTCAATTAAGTTGATTTAAGTGCTCCCAATCTCATTAACAACAAACTGTTAGAATTGATGCAGTCAGGCTGGGCTAAGAATAAATAAAATGAATATTAAAAGGGTTCTGGTGTCATTAATTATCAGTAGTATATTACCCCACCCACAGTTTTCCCTGTAAGTCAGCAATACTTTCTTTCTTGACAGAGAGAGTCTTCAGAAGTCTGAGGTCTAGCTTGTTATCTGTTGTGCTGAAGGAAGGAATACATGTGCCGGAGACTCAGGCTCCAGGTGCCCAACTCTCACAAACTCTGGCCTGAGTATGATATATATGTATGATATATATTCACACATATTCATATATGTGAATTTATTGGAATGACTTACAGGCTGCAGTCCAACAATGGCTAGTTGTAAATGGAAAGTCCAAGAGTCCAGTAGCTGTTCAGTCTTCAAGGCTGCCTCCCTCAGTTGGTCTTCTGTGTATGCTGGAATCCCAAAGAAGTAGGCTCCAATGCCAGTGAAGGAATGGATGTGCTGTCAAGGCGAGGGCAGGCAGGCAATGAATGAACACACTCCTTCGTTCTTCCATTGTCCTTATAGAGGCTTCCAGCAGCAGGTGTGGCCCAGATTAATGGTGTGTCATTCAGCCTCAAGATCCAGATCACAACTGTGCCCTCCAATTTCTGGACTGTAGTTCATTTCAGATGTAGTCAGACTGACAACCAAGAACTGCCGTCGCAGAGTGACAAGCTCAAAGCCAGAAGCTTAGGCTGCATGAGACTCTGTCCTGTGAAAATCAGCTGACCAAACAAACTGTGAAAGAAAGAAAAGAAAGCTCCCTTCTGTAGCTCCTAGCCCCCTTCTCAGCTGCATAGGCAGTAGTAAGAATCACATACTTTAGAGTACTTTGTTTTACGGCCTTATCTAATTCTCACAATAACCATATAAATATCCTTTTAGTCAATGATAGGCCCAAAGCACAGAAGTCAAATAATTTATTAATGGAAGTTTGGAAAGAGATGTTGCAAACTGCACAGGAAGGGAGGGGGCCGCTGCCCTCCCTGTGACGCTCAGCAAACCCCAGAGTAGAGATCCGAGGCTGAGGAGGGAGCTGAGGGAGACCTAGGCACCGTCTGTGGACAGTTACATCTGTCAGAACTCACAGCTGCTCTTGGTTGTCTTAAGCTTCCTCTGCTCTTGACCCTGCCATCCCCAGTTGGGTAGGAGGGTTCCTACAGGCCTGCACTTCACTTGGGCTATGTAGGAGAGCCCCAAAGTTTGATACTGCAGGCTAGGAGAGAGACCTCACACACAGAAACCACCCCTCTGGGAGGCACCTCACTTTGAAAGCTTTAGCAGCCATAGGGTGGGGACCTGTGGGCTCTCCAGGGATCACACTCTTGCGGCTTCATTCATGAGCATTCTGGAAGAAACAGATGAATACATTGTCTGTTTTGGTAATGGACACTGACAGGTGCTCAGTCCCCTGGATCCTTAGCTTGACTTGCTGCCGCCCCAGGCAGGCTGTGTATTTTTGGCCACATGCTTTGGGAAAAAAAAAAAGCAGTGTAGGAGGACTACCCTCTAAAAGTGGAAGGCATAGAAAAACTGAAAAAAGGAGTCAGAAAAAATCCAGTGTCATACAAAGTGTATACATGTACTTATATATACATATATTATTTTATTTGTAGGGGTGTTTTGTCTTCATGTGTGTGCCTGGTGCTACCAGAGACCAAAAGGTGTCAGATGCCCAGGATGTGAAGCTATAAATTTATATGGTTGTGAGCCACCATGTGGGTGCTGGGAATTGAACCCAAGTCATTTGAAAGAATAGTCAGTGATCTTAACCACTGAGCCATCTCTCCAGCCCCCCAAGTGTACTTATTAGGGACTCAAAAACAGAAATGCACCTTGGTTAGTCAGTGAGGCATGATGATCTTCACATTCCAGGCAGGAGGAACCCCACATTCCAGGCAGGAGGAACCCCACATTCCAGGCAGGAGGAACCCTGGAGTCACATACTGAGATAGCAAAAGTGGCCCATAGTCATTTGGACTGTCCCTGGGCTTTCCCTAAAACATCTAACATGCTGTATTAGTTAGTTGTTTCCATGAGCCGCACTTCAGAGGGCATGCCGTCCATCACGGAGGGTAAGGCACTTCGGTAGGCAGCGTACACGGTGGCAGCAGTGCAGCTGGGTCTCTCAGCTCCTCATATTTTTGCTAATCAGGAAACAGAGTGTAGGAGTGGGCCTACCTTCATTGACCCACCTCCTCTGGTCAGGCTATGCCTCCTGAACATCCCACAATCTCCCCAAAACAGTGTCACCAGCTAGGGACCATGTGTTCAAACATGACCTTAGGAGGGACATACCAAACTTCAGTTAAGAGATTGTTGTTGTAGTTAGTGGCCAGCTGATGTGATGGCTAGTTTTAATTGTCTACCTGACACAGTTGAAAACTGTCTGGGAAGGGAGTCTCAGTGAGGATTGACCGGACCAGGTAAACCCTGTGTGCATATTCTTGGGAGATGGTCTTGATCACCTTAGTTGATGTGGGAAGACTCAGGCTGAAAGTGGGCAGCCCTGTTCCTTGGTTCTGGGCCCTGGATTGAGTGCCACTAGAGAAAGCCAGCTAAGTATAGGCACAAATGCATTCACTTCTCTCTACTCTTGATTGGGGATGTGATGTGACCAGCTATTTAAATTCACGTCACTTCGACTCCCCTGATAGGATGGACTGTAACCCGGAACTGTGACCTAAAATAAATTCTTTCTCCCCTAAGTTGCTTTTTGTCTGGGATGTTTATCTCAGCAACAGGAATGAAATCAGAGCAGTAAAAACCGCCAAGATGGCTGCCAACTTCAAACTTAAGCCCCTGCTGCAGTGGGCCCTGCTTCCTCAGGCCCACAGGCCCTTCTGAATTACATTGCATCTAAGGCTGTCAGTTTTGTTTCCATTGTGACCTCACAATGAGGTCACATGAGGGCAAAAGGGGATTCTTTGAAAAGCTCCGTGAAGGGGAAAGACATGACCTGTAGGTTAGCATGTCAGACTCACGAGTTCAGGTGCATGGCCTGGTGAGGCGGTGAGAGCTGCCGAGTCCTAACACAAACTCCTCCAAAGCCACTTGGAATTGTCGGCCAAGGAGTTGGCAACCAATCCACACAGAGCCAGTGAGTTTCTGCCCTGGCACTCAGGACTTGGGACGTCAGGGAGGCCACTCACTCTCCCTCCATTGCCTTTGGGTCTAAGTCTGAGCTGAATGGGAAGCCCTGGATGAGTCTGACTGTGGAGGAAGTCAGTTTGATGAGTGAGGGTGACTGCAGAGATCCAGTGCCGCAGAGGAGGAGCAGGGAGGAGTGAGGGAGAAGAGATCTCAGTTGTTCTCAGATCTGTTTGGATCTGTGGGTGTGTGTGATGGATCGTTGCGGTTGTCAAGTTGGTGCACTTTGGAAAAGGGAACCTCAGTTGAATTCCCCCATCAGCTGGATAGGTAATGCTCAACTTCAATCCCAGCACTGGAAGCATCGAGGCAGGTGTACATCTGTGAGTTTGAGGCCAGCCTGGTCTCCACAGAGAACATCAGGCCAGCCAGGGCTACATAGTAAGATTCTATCTTTTTTAAAAAAGCCCCCTTCAGACATGTCTGTGGGGCATTATTTTTGGACTGTTAATTGATATGGGAGCTATCAGCCCACTGTGGGCAGTACCATCCCTAGGCAGATGGACCTGGGCTGTATAAGAAAGCCAGCTGAATGGGAGTCTGGGAGCAAGGCCGTAAGCAGTGTTCTGGAGTTTGTTCTTCAAACTCCTGCCTTGGTTTCTCTTGGTTATCTAACTTGCAAGAAGTAATATCCCCTCCCCCACTGGGCTGCTTTTTCATGGTGTTGTGACCGCAATGGAAACCTAACTGGGACACTGGGACTTGTGGGTGCAATCCCAGCTTTGAATTCTCAGAGTCAGCTGTTTCTCTTATCTTGGGAAAGGCTCCCTTGGTACGTGTTTCTGCTGTCCACTGCTAAGGGTCTGTTAGACTAGGCGATCTAATTCTTAGCAAACCAAGGAAGGGGGCTGGGAGAGCCCTCCCAACACCCTCCATCTCAGTTGAAAGTTCAGCATTACCAGCCACTGTGCTTCAGATGTCTAAGCAAGTGAGTTCCAAAACCAACTCAAGAACTCAGGTTTCTTTGTCCACGCTTCAGGGCCCTTCTTTATCTCTCATTTTCCTCTTTCATACCTGAGGTAGTATACAGTAATAAAAACACATCGGAAACCAGCAATGGTTACTGTTTATTAAGCATATATACTTAATTTTTCCTGTACAAGACATTTGCTATTACTTTATGTACTTAATTAAAAATTGTTTAAAAATGAGGGTGCGTGTAAGCACAGATGGGTACCACAGTACCTGTGTGGAGGCTGGAGGACACCTCTCCTACCCTGTGGTAGGAATGGAATTCAGGCCATCAGGCTGGCGGCAGATGCCTTTCCCCACTGCGCCATCTCACCAGCCCAGCTGCATCCCTTCAAGAGGCTCCCACACTCCTTCTGCACAGTGGGAGATTGAAGTTTTCAGCAAGGTTTAAGCAGCTCGCCGAAGAAAACACAGTTAATAAGTCATTGTCAGGGGTCAAGTTCAAGGTAAATGGCCCGTGAATGCTCACATTTGATCAGACTACTCCACCCCATTCTGTGTCCTGCTCTGCCCTAGAGTCACAGTGCCCACGCGGGCCTTGGGACAGTGCCTGGCTGAGTGGTCCCAGGAGACCTGTCATTTTCTGGACCCTGTGGCTACTGGCCTCCAAATGTTGTTCTTGGACTTGCGCTATTTACCTTAGAATTTGCAAGGCTGCTTCTTGCTTAGGTAGCAAATAACCTCTGCAAATATGGACAGGAAATTGGATTTGCTTACCCCAAACTGGGGAGAGCCTCAGATATTCTGGGAAAGGCATTGATGAGATCATATGAGGCCACAAAACATGCTCTGGGTTTTCACTGTGTACGTGTGTGTGTGTGTGTGTGTGCATGTGTGCACATGTGTGTGCACGTGAATGTTTGTGAACATGCATATGAAGGTCAGAGGACAACCTTGGGTGTTTTTCCTCAGACATTCTTTGCTTTTCTTTCTTTAAAGATAGAGTCTCTCATTGGCCTGACACCAAGTAGGTTAGGCTGGCCAGGGAGCCCCGGGGTCCTCCTGTCTTCACCCCCTCAGCCCTAGGATTAGAAACAAATACCACCATGCTTGGCCTTTTTATATAGGTTCCAGGGATTGAATTCAGGACCCCATGATCTCAAAGCAAACCCTTTAATGACTGAACAGTCTTCTTAGCCCTGGGTTTCACTTATTAACCTAAAGAAAGAGAAAGATCTTCTTCCTCTCTTCTTCCTCTTCTTCTTTTTCTTCTTTCCTTTTCTTTCTCCCCCTGTTCTGTTTGGTTTTTAAAAGTTTTTTTTTTTTGACCCTGGCTGTCCTGTAATTTGCTCTGTATACCAGGCTGGCCTCGAACTCACAGAGACTCACCTGCCTCTGCCTTCTGTGTGCTGGGATTAAAGTGTGCACCTCCACACCCAATTTGAAAGATATTCTTCTTTAAAACTGGCTTTATTGAGATATAATTGTATATAAATTAACTGTGTATATTTAATGTACATAAGTTTATCATTTTGGACATATGCATACATCCTCAATATTATTACCACAATAAAAAATAATACCTATCTGTGGGAAAGAATTTTTACTTTTTGATATGCACAGGGCCTTGTGACAGGTGATTGCTCCAGTAGTGAGCTATGTCCATCTTGGGCCCAGAGGTTTTCAAGGTCTTTCTCTATTATGGCTGAACAGAACCTCCAGTGTGCTGGATGAGGACAGTCAGCTAATCCCTCCTCCAAGTTCACAAGGAGGGCAAAGAACAGTTGGTTCCAAAGTTCCCACTGTGACCACGTGTGGTAGCATTGCCTGAGGAGGCTTCTTATAATGCAGTGCACACACCACCTACCCGCCTATGGCACAGTCTCCATGCTATAAAACAGCAACCACCTTCTTATAAAATCTTTAATTTTTAAATAAAATATTTTACATTATTTTTAAATTATGCATATATATATATGTGTGTGTGTATGTCTGTACGTATATATGTGTGTGACCATGAGTGTGGGTACTCCTAGAGGCTAGAAGAGGATGTCTGATACCCTGAGCTGGAGTCACCCAGCATGGGTGCTGTAACCACTTCAGAGGGCTCATCTGCTGAGGATCCTGTCAGAGTTCTGTTCTGTAAATCTCCTCAGGGTTGGTTGACCATCCTTATAGCACAGTGACTGAGATCCATGAGTGTCCTGTGACTGTGAGGTTCAATCACGCTGCATTTTCCTCTTCTACTACTGCATTACATTGGTCGAAAGAGTGGGCATAAAAGGGGCTACACAGACTGGTTTTGAATTTGCTTGGTACCTTCTTGAACCCTTGATCCTCCCGTTTCCACTTCCTGCTGCTGCTGTTCCAGGTGTTATATCATGTCTGGTATTAGACCCACCGTTTTTAAGAGCTCATGAACTCGAGCTCTTGTGTGTGTGGTATATGTGCTACATGTGCGCATGCACACACTTGTGCACTCACAGAGCCCAGAGGCAATGTAGGGTGTCCTTCTCTGTCACTCCATCTCACTCCCTTGAGATGGTGTTTCTTACCGTCTCTGCCCCAGCCCAATGATACTGAGATGACAAGCATTTGTGTGGCCATGCTTAGCTTTTTACATGGGTACTGGAGATCCAAACTTAGGCCCCCTTGCTTGCTTATCTATCATTCTTACTCATAGACTATACCTGTAAACTCTTGATGGGACAAGCGACACGGTTCTAGGCAATGGGTGGGAGGAGGGCACTTCCGTGTCCCGCACAGGAAGGTGCAGTCTGTTAAATACAAATCCCAGCCCCCACTGCAGAAGCAGAGTTTGTGGAGATTGAGCCAGAATCTGCACTTTAATCCCTTCCCACTTTAGAATTTCTTCGGTGTCTGAATTTTGAGAGCTTCAGGGCACTGTCTATAAGATACCAGGACAGAGCAAGGGGAGCCAGCCAGCCGCTGGAAAACAGGCTTGTGCTGGCTATGCAGCTGCTTTCTTGGGTGAGTTTGGCAAGTGATTTACTATTTCTGGGTACATTCTTCTAAGTGGTAATTATTATATAGGACTCAGAGGCTATTCTGAGGTCTGTGTGACAGAAAGCAAACGACATGGGTAGCTGGGTACCTAGTGCAGTCAGCATTCAAGTGACATTGCCATTTCTGCAGAAGTCTTTGTAGAGAAGCCCCTTGATTCACTTGCTGTAGTCAGAGGGAGGTTATAGTCCTCCCTGAACCAGATCCATTATTATTTGAAATTTTTGAGTATTAAAAATCCCATTTCACAGAGGAGGATAGCAAGGGTCAAAACAACTGTCTTGTCCCGGGAGAGAAGAGGAACTGAGCTCATTGTGACCTGCTTATGAAGCTTCTGTACCCCACACCACACTGTTCCAAGATACAGGAAATTCAGGTTTGCTAATCTCAATCTTCTTTCATTTCACCTTCAAAACAAGGTGTATTATATCTTAGTTGCTGGAAGCCTGGTGTGTGGGTCTATTATTTTTAAGTGGTTGGGTCCTGGCTGCTGCCCTCTATGGGTCATAGTAGGAATTGCAGTACCAGGAGCAAACCTCTTTGTATTCAACAGGGTCAGGCCCAGTTGTCAAAAATCAGCGGTACCATATTCCAGAGAGACAGCAGCTTCCTATTGAGGTTCACTGGCCTCTCTGGGCTTCTCTGAGGCTCAATTGGCCTGGACACTGGACCCTCTATTAACACAGTGGGCCTCACCTGGGAGATGCCTGTACTGCTTTGAGCTTCAGTGTTCACAAACCAAGTCTGTGGGTTTGCTCTGTGTTTTCAGTGAATTCAGACAATGCAGGAGTTGGGAAAAGATTCTGTGCATGGAGAACTGGGTTGTTCTTGCCATCACCAGGGCCTCGACCCTTTCAGACACTTGCCTCTCTGCATTTGAAGAGATGGAACAAGTACGGCTGAGAATAACCCTCTGAGGGACTTGGGAACATGGACAAAGTACAACTCAAGACCTTGCTTTGGCCCTGGAAACCAAGAGATTTATTTATGCAGGTAGCTTAGACCGGTCTTGAACTCACGATGTAATGGAGAATATTTAAATTCTGGTCCTCCTGCCTCTACCTCCTCCATCTGATTTACAGGTGAGTGCCACCATGTTCCTTTTTTTCAGCCTGGAGGTTGAACCTAAGGCTATGCGCACAATGGGCACTCTAGCAGCTGAGCTATGTATCCAGGCCCTCTTTGCTTTTTGTTGAACTTACTTAAATTGTGTTGTTCAAAATACTGGGCCATGTAGCCAACACCTGTGAACAAGCCCGCCTCCTTCTCCTTGCCTTCTGTGTTCCTTAAGCGTGCTGCACATCACGTCAAAGTCAAATCAAGCACCACAGGGAGACACGGCCTTCCCTTTCCTCCATGCCTGTCTGATGCACTTCCCTCCCTCTTCTATACCTCAGTCACCTATTGTCCCTCAAGATAGCCACTGTGACTGTTTCCTGTGGGTGTTTCCAGGAATATGCAGTGTATATATAAGCACACTCAGTTTTCTTAAGTATATGGTACCTTCTAAAATAATTGCATTTATTTTTGTTTTCTATTTTATTTATTTAAATTGGTATTTAATAATGTGTGTGAGACACACACACACAGGGAGAGAGAGAGAGAGAGAGAGAGAGAGAGAGAGAGAGAAAGGAAAGAGAGAGAGAGAGAGAGAGCGAGCAAGCACAGTGCACATGTGGAAGTCAGAGACCAACTCTGGGAATTTTGTGTGTTCTGGGTATTGAGCACAGGCTCCAAGTAAGCACTTTTACTCATAGATCCTTCTCTCCGGCCCTTATTCTTTTTTTAAAAAATAAATTCTTAATTTAAGAATAATTTTATATTTATAGATATATTGAACAGTGGGCACAAAGGGTTCCTACAGACACCTTACCCTATCTCCCTTAACGTAGCAGCTCAGATGACTCTGGGGCTATTGTCAAAACTGAACAATGTTGTGTGAACATTGCTTCCTAACCAAACTCCAGGCTTGGAGCCTAGGGATATAACTTAGTTGATAGGATGTTCATCTAGTACGCACAAGCCCCTGGGTTCAACCCCCAGGACAGCATAAATCAGGTGAGATGGAATATACCTATAATCCCAGCATTTGGGAGTGGAGGCAGGAGGAGCAAAAGTTCAAAGCTATCCTTGACTACATAACCAGTTTAAGACCAACTCGGGCTGTATGAGACCTTGTCTCAAACAAAACAAAACAAAACAAAACAAAACTTCAAGCTTTGTTCTGATGTGTAGGATTTCCCAGTAACATACCACTGGAGGATTCAACTCCCAACTCCACGCCTAGGCTATATTGAGACCGTGTCTTGAAAGACAGATAGAAAGGAAGGGGTGGGGTGGGGGAGAGAGAGAAAGGGAAGAAAGGAAAAGAGTCTCAGTATAGCCTGGACTTGAACTCGTGATCATGTCTAGCAGCAGATATGCTTTTACAGAGATGAAGATCATACTCAAAGAAAATCCTTCCATCTCTTTTTAAAGCCCAAACCAAACAACTATGGCAGCCAGTTCACAGAAACCTCACGCAACAAAGGGAGTTACGAAGCCAAATGCTACTTATTATTTGTTGAACTACTTTAAAAACTTTCATTGAAGTCTTGTTGGTGCATATGGGGAAACTAGGCTTGGGAAGGTAGGAAACTCACCAACCCTTGCTCGAGAGGAGGTGTGCAACGGTAGACCCAGCCTGTAGGTCCCAACAAATTGTTGAAAATGCATGTTGGTTTTTTCTCTGTAGCAACTAAGTCCTTGAGCAGCTTTGTCTACTGAAGAGAGACATTCTTTATGTGATTTCGATTTGACCATTGGACGTCGTGACAATTTATTATGTGACTTCCTGGTATAAATGGAGTTCTTTTTATAGGAACCAGAACTCTCCGAGTGCAGATCCAGGAATTTTAATTGGGTGAGAGGAAACATCGAGCAGCGGAGGGAGCACTGAATGGAATCAGTAAGCACCTGCTTCTGTCCTGGTCGGCTTTGGCAATGATCCCAGTGCTCATTAACAACAGCAATCGCCTCCATTTAGTGACGTCTCTCATCCTGTGTCAGGTGCTGCCTGACCTAAGTTAATCTTTTTAGCAATACTAGGCTAAGTCTCAAATTATATTCCCATTTTACATCCAAGAAGACAACGGCTCTATGTACCAATATATTTGCTCAAGACTACACACATAGGTAGAAAAAGTTCATTTTGAGCATGCACACGTGTGTTCATGTGCATGTGTGCATACATGCATGTGTGTGTACTTGTGTGTATTTATATTGCTGGGAATTTAACCCAGCTAGGCAAGTACTCTACCACTGAGCTATTACCCTGACACACACATTCCAAATTTGAACTTGGGTAGAAAATTCCAAAGCCTGTATTGTTCACACTATGGTTTATTATATTTGCAGATACAAATATAACAGGAACACAGAAAGTGACTAGTTTTCTATGTGGCATGAATTACTCCAATTTCTGTGTGCAATTATCATCAAATCCCACTATGATTCTGTGAAGTCAGTATAGTCATCCCTTGGTACCCATGGTGGGAGGGGCACTAGATTCAGGATACCTGTAATACCAAATTCCCAGGATGCTGTAGTTCCTTGGTATCTCTGGAGAGCAGAACCAGGAGTCCCACGATTCCAAATTTGTGGATACTCTTTCTTGTTCTTATGCAAATGGAATGGCATTTGCATATCACTGTGTAAGGCTCCCCAGTGCTTTGAGTCATCTGTGGATGACTTTCAGTGCTGAGCGCAGAGCAGGTGCTAGGTAACTGGGCTACACAGTACTGATGAGGAGATATGGCAAGGGGTAAAATCTGGACTGGGTTAGTTTACCCAGGGTTTCCCCCTCAGAGTGTCTCTCTTTGCCAAGAGTTCAGTCTGCAGATGTGGATCTGGTGGGTCCAGGGTGCTGATTATTATCAACGGCTCCAATGCTCACATGGGTAAACCGACTTTTGCTTCTCTACTGTGTTCCAAGAGCACTTACTTTCAGAGGAAGGGTTGTGACAGACTCAGGGATGACTGGCCCATGCGACTCTCAGGTTTTGGCATCTCTTTCCTCTCTGAGAGAGGCTGCAGGAGCAGCAAGAGCTTGGGAAGGTGACTGGGTAAGTGCTGCCCCTGGGCATCCTCTGGAGGCTGGAGGCAGAGGGTCAGTTCCTGGGATGAGCCAAGCCTGTCTTCCACAGGTCCTGGCAGGGCAGCCTACCTCCTTGGCAGAGCAGGCTGCAGCCACAGGCTTCTGGGCACTGTGTGGCTCTGTAAACTGAGCAAGGAAAGGAGGCTTGCCAGTGTGTCACAGGCCAGCACCCCTATGGACACCATCTGGGACCCACTGAACTGAGGAGCCGGCATCAACCAATGGCTGCCTCCTCCACCCGCAGTCACACCTTCCTGAGCACACACCGGAGCACTTGGCCTAGCAAAGCTGTCAGAGCACGGGGGACAGAAATGGCTCCATGGAACCTCTTCAAGCTCCAGAGGGCTATAGGGCCAGCACGAGCAGATTAACAACCGATATACATCACACGTTTCCTCTTACTGGACACTAGGGGCTGTCTCATCTGGCTAGGTCCATCCTGGCATAGCAAGTAGTGCTAATATCACTGGGGAGTATTACGTTAAGTACAATATCATTTCTGTTTTATGGATGAGAAGCTGAAGTACAGGGAGCCTAAGAGCCTATGCTTTTACATCTGGTGAGTGATCTTTCTCTGGGTTCCAATCTCTGTCCCTTCTTTTACTGATGGGCACTTCTATTCGGTCAATTGCTCTTTCTGGTACCGAGAAGGACTGGTACATATGTTCCAAATATGCCCACCAGACTTCAGGGACACAGCCTGGGCTGTGGTGCAGGAAGAATGGGTGTGAAGAAAAGATGAGGAAGAAGGTGACCCTACCAGATTCCTGCCATCTGACCTCTAACCTGAGTTCAAACCTCTAAGTTTAGCTGCTCCCTGCATTAGGTTCAATGAATGAGAGTTGGCTTGCAAAAAGGGCCCTGCTGCTTGAGACAAGTGTGAACACTAGGAATTATAATTTGTCACTTTGCCATCCACAGGGAAGGAAAAAGAATCTCAGAGAGATAACATTCTTGTCCCTATCCCTTACCCCATGAGACAGGGTTTCTCTGTGTAACAGTCCTGGCTGTCCTGGAACTTGCTCTGTAGCCCAGGTTGTCCTTGAACTCACAGAGATCTACTTGCCTCTGCCTCCCAAGTGCTGGGATTAAAGACATGTGCCACCACCACCCAGCAAGATTACCTTCTAAAGACGCAAAGAAATGACCAACACAAGTCAGGCAGACATTTGCAGATATTTGCAGGTAGACATCCACAGGTTCAGATCCCGCCTTTGGGGTTCGGGGTTCAGCTGGTGGAGTTCTTGCATAGCATGCACAAAGCCCTTTTTGTGCATGTGTACATATGTACGTGTACAAGTATGCATGAGTGTGTGCAAGTGTTTGTGCATTTATGTGTGAGAGTATGTGCATGTGTGTGCGTGTGTGTACATGTGTGTGCGTGAGTGTGTGTGCATGTGTGTGCGTGAGTGCATGTGTGTGTGTGAGTGTGTGTGTGTGCATGCAGGTACACATATGCCTGTGTATCTACATGTGGAGATCAGAGTTTCATTTTTGATGCTGATTTGTTACTCAAACTTTCTCTACCTTATATTTTGAGTTCAGGTTGACCCTGGAACCTGCTGGTTGTCAGCTTCAGGAATTTGTCTTCCTCTACCTTCCCCTCCCACTGTGCTGGGATTACTGTACTCTGCTGCCATGTCTGGCTTTTCTAATGTGTGTGTTAAGCATTGAACTCAACTCCGCATGCTTCCAAAGCAAGTGTTTTCTCTACAGGGCCATCTCCCAGCCTCTCCTTTTTAGTTGTTTCATCTCAAGTATTTGCCACAGTAACGGGAAACGGATTAACACAGCAACCAAGGACTTTCCTCTCTCAGGGAAAAACTTTTAGTGGCTTTCCATTTGTCAACACCTCCTGGAATTTAAGTCCCAGGGTATCCTGTGCTTGTGGACAGGGAGCAGGGTAGGCTTCTGACAAAAAGACATGAACAGAAGGCTGTGTTCCTCTTAGCAGCTGGGTGACCTCATTTCATGGCTCCTGACTTCACTGTCCTCACCTTCAGAGAGTGGCCTTAGGGTTTTGATGATCCCCCAAGGGACCCTGCAGCTCCAAGTGGCATGCTTTGACAACTCTAGGTACCAGAAAATAAGATTGTGTCCTTGGGATCCAGACATTTCCCCAGAAAGCCCTCTCCCTCTGCACCGACCCACAAATCAGACAGTAATCTCTCTGCTGGTGACTGATGAGATGCTGGAGCCCTCCTGGCAGTGGGAAACTAGCCTGCTAAGATCTGATGCTGGAGCTCTGGCCGAACCATCCTGACCCAGCCTCGGCCGAGCCAGAGGGCCTCGGGCAGGGTGAGTGTCTGTGCAGTGAAGGGTGAACCCTGCCAGAGGACAGCGCCCAGAGGAGAGGATGCTCTGCAGGGACGACTGTGAGCACAGGTCCCAAGGCTCGCTGGGGGCAGCCTGGGGGCAGCGAGCTAGCTGAAGGGGCTGTTGAAGGGACCCCTTGTGTGCTTTTCACTGAGGAGCAGCTGCTAGTTTGGTAGGTCAGACCGTAGAATGCTGACAGTTACAGCCTTAAAATTAATTTGATTTATTTTTAAATTTTATTTAAGGGTGGATGGAATAAATCCCGCTGTGCTGGTATTACAGTCCTCCGCCAGTATGCCTGGCTTTTTAAATGTATGTGCTGAGCATTGAACTCAACTCCTCATGTTTCCAAAGCAAGCGTTTTCTCTGCAGGACCATTTCCCAGCCTCTCCTTCTTAGCTGTTTTACCACATTCAAGTATTTGTGACAGTGACGGAAAACAGATTAACACAGCATCCACGGACTTCCCTCCCTCAAGAAAGAAGGGGGCTGGGACTCCTCTCCTTGACAGAGAGGAAATAAATATAAATACAAATATTATTTATTTCTTCCAGCATGTGGATGTTAGGGATGAAACTCAGGTCCTCGGGCTCGGTGACAAGTGTGTTTATCCGTGGAGTTATTTTGTGGTATATGTGTACACGTTTTGTGCACACAGACGAACCTCAACCCGTTGAGGAACGGGTTGTTCCTCAGAAGCATCTACCTGAGACAAACTTCTTCAGAAAGAGTCTCTTACTGGCTTGATTAAACTATGCTGACTACCCAGAGAGTCCCACAGATCTGCACATTCCCACCTCCCCAGTGCTAGGGCTACAAGTGTCACCTCACCTTGCCTTAAAAAATGTAGGTTCCGGGGGTTGAGCTCAGAAACTCACGCTTGCCAGTCTTTTCCTGCCTGAGCCATCACCCCAGCCTCAGGTCCCTTTTCGCAGTAGCCAAGTGATGGACCCTCCTAAACTTGACACTGAAGCCTGGGGTTGAAGACCCAGACTCTCTTCACAGCAGGAACTTGTCCCCTTTGGTTTCTATTGGCTGATGTACTCCTTGTGTGTTAATGATGCGGTCAGAGCCCCACAACATCTCCTTGGCCCACCGGCTTCTTATAGAAAAAACATCATCACGTATGCAATGGATTCGTGTCTCTCTGAGCATAGCATCATCTGAACCATAAACATTAATGGATGATCCTTACCAGTGTGGGGTAGAGTGGAGAAACTGAGGCCTGGAAAGGCACTGACTCTTTCTAAAGTGCTGGAATGCAGGACTACTGCCTCTCACTTCTTTCCTCTACAGGATGTCTAATTGTTCGCTGCCCTCTGAGCCAGAGAGGACACCAGGTTTCATCATATAAAGACCCAACCAATAAGAGAGAGTCTGTCTCTGTTCATCCCAAGATTGGCAGTGCATGGGTATGGAGATATGCTAGAATGGGCCACGGTCATTTGATGAGATAATGTGAAATGAGAAATCGGATCCTCGGTTGAGCCCGGAGTCTCCTCTCCAAGAAAAGCCACCGAACCCTAAAGACCAGAGGAAAAGGTAACTTTGAGCTCATCTTGACCGATCTAAACCTTTCTCTTGAACGTGGGGAAACCGAGATCTAAGGAAGAGATCCTGGCTAGGCTGATGGCACAACAGTCAGGGTGTGACAGAATGAAAGGAAAACCGAGGCGTGAGAGTCAGAATATGCTTAAACCAGGAACCCTGAGAACGGGAAAAGGCCCAGAACTGCAAGTTGAAGCTGATTCTGTTCCTCTGGTGAGGAGGCATAGAACATAGACCTGAGGTCTTACATGAGTTGCGATGCAAACAGTTAACGAAAGAATCAATCAGTGAAGTCTACCTTGGCACAAGCTGGAAACTATTATTATTATTACAGGGAATTACACCTCAGGTTTTACATGTGTATGTGCTACACAAGCGGTCTACCACTCAGAATTATTCCTAACCCTAGGATATACAGGTTATCTGTCCCCAATGTAAAGAAAGAGATCAGAAGACCCGGGCTGGGGCAAAGGCAGTGAGGGCAATCCTGGGAGTTAGAACATGCAGATAGAACTGGCAGGGGTGGTGAAGGCGGGCCACCAGGCGGGCCACCAGGTGGGCCACCAGGGACAAGAGCTGGAGGCCACGACTAGCCAGCCACTCAGACTACTCAGCCACCCTGACCTTAACCTACCTTTTGTTCTAACCTCGAGTCTCAGGATTAAGCTACTTCTTAGGAATCTTCCCAGTCTACAAGTGTACTGTACTTTACACAGCAATTGCATACCAGAGTCCTGGCTCTTACTCATCTTGTCTGCACTGTTAAACTCGATTGATCCTGCTTGAGCTTCAGGTTTTCCATATGCAAAATAAAGATGCTATTCCAATACAGAATCTCTCAGAGAAAGGGCAGCTCTGCAGGTTGGTAGGAGCTCTCATGTGGAGTACAATAGGTTCCTATGATCAGACTTCTTTCTGTCTCTCTCTCTCCCCCCTTTCTTTCTTTCTATACTGCCAGATTAAAAAACCTTTTTAAACTGTAGGATCTCTCATACCATGTAACACAAGAATTCATCTTTTAAAAATGTTCCTTGTACGCAGTTCTGTGTTACATAAAGACATTTCCATACAAGTTGAGCATATTTCCTCTCTCCTCCCCCTTCTCGTCACCCATGAGTCCTCTTTGTTTCTTCTGACATTTTTGCTTCAAATACCATGGCATACCTGCACATAGGAGAGAAAACATGCTAACTGTCATTGTGATGTGAACTTACTTTGCAAATATGATCATCTCCAGCTGCATCCACTCTCCTGTGAACGGCATAACTTGGCTCTTCTGTGTGACTCTTCTTCTCTCTCCATGCCTGTGTTGATGGACACTTAGCTGTTGTGAACTGGGCTGATTGCTGATGTGTAGGTGTCTCTGCGATATGTTGACTTCAAGACCACTGAGTAAATGCCAGGAGTGGTGCAGCTGGCTCATATGTAGATCTATTTTTCGTTCTTCGAGAAACCTCCATATTGACTTCTGTGGTGGCTGAACCCATTTCTACATCCACGAGAGATGTGTGAGCGCTGCCCTCTGTCTATAGCCTCTCTAGCTCCAACACAGTGGCTATGCCTTAATCTACTATCTCAGTCAGCAATTGCAATTCCACAGTTACTGGCCTGTTTCTCTTGCCTGGCTGCTCAGGTCCCAGCCCAGCGGGAATCCTGTTCCCACAGGCACTGGCTTTGCCACTGCTGCTAAAGGTAACTTTAACTAAATCTCTATCGTTCTATTTATAAATAAAACTTGGGACTCAAAGGCTGTAGTGAAAACCTGATATCTCAGAGAGGTTGAGTAGCAACTAGCTAACCTTCTCTCCTTGCTGGTGTCTTCCAAAAGCTGGTCCTTCCACTCCACAGAAAACCCTGCACCACTCTATGACTCACAGTACGTCTCTTGCCTCTCTCTTCCAGACACCCTCTGATGCTCTAGGATTACTTTCTGCAACTAGTTGCTAACTCAGCCTCATGACCCAAGGTTAATTTTATTTAACTAACACAAATGCAAACTTGGGGTTCACAGTGTGATCGAATATCCACCAACAGGTTGGTGCTTGTTTAGGAATTTATCTTAAAACAATTCCAGCAAGCATTTTCTCAAAGAGTAAATACAAAAAGCAGGATAGATCAACATTACTTTCCACTTCAAAGTGCTATAATTCACTATCAATTTTCCCTGTGAATAGATACATAAGAAGAATTATAGATCATAATTGGCTAAATTTAGTTTTGTCTTGAAAATACAACGGCATTTAACCAGCTCAAAGCATGTAGCAACAGTAGGCTCATTATCTGATTTTCTTTCTTTCTTCCTTTTTTTCTACCTTTCCTTTCTTTTCTGCTTTTTTTTTGTGGAGTGTTAGAAGATAAATCAATAAGATTGTAAGCAGCTGAAACAACTTGTTCCTTATGACCAGACTAGATGATTCAGTCACTTTAATGATCTGGTTTATGGTAAACCCAGTTGGAGCAATTGATTGAAAAATGGTATTGATCTGGGTATCCCCTACCCCATTTCCTTTCTTCCCCTCTCATAACCTTCTCTCTTCCTCTGTTCTCCCAGTATCTTAGTCAGGGTTGCTTTTGTGATGAAACACCATGACCAAAAGCATGTTGGGGAGGAAAGGGTTTATTGGTTTATTTGGCTTACACTTCCACATTACAGTTCACCATCGAAGGAAGTCAGGACAGGGCAGGAACCTGGAGAAGGAGCTGGTGCAGAGGCCAGGGAGCGGTTCTACTTACTGTTATAGAACCCAGGACCACCAGCCTAGGGATGGTACCACCCACAGTGGGCTGGGCCCTCGGCCCTCCCCCATCAATCACTGCTTAAGAAAATACCCTATAGGTTGGACCACAGCCTGGCATTACAGAGGCATTTTTCTCAATTGAGGCTCCCCCCATCTGTTGATATGTCTGATGTGTCAAGCTGACATGAAATAGTCAGCTCACCCTTTCCGTCCGCTCTTCCTCCTTCCTCCTCTTCTTTGTCCTTCTCTTCCCCTTTCCTTGTCCACCCTCCTCCCGTCCTCTTCCTTTTCTCTACTTCACAGTCTTGGGCAGGACTGCTACCATGAAGACAGCCCTCCTCCCATCCGGAGTCCTCAGCATCAAAGTCGGCCTCAGCTTTTCTGCTGGGAGAGAGCTCGCTTTGCACTGTGGCATCAGGTCAGATTCTGAAGAGTCCACGGCCACATTCAGTGTGTGGAGAAGTTTTAGTGCCTGACCAATGACATCTCTTTGCAGTGGTAAGATGTCCACCTCAAGAAAATGTCAGCTTTTTGTGGTTTTAGAGACTGTTTCTTTGAATAAATATCATCTTCCCGCATTTACAAGCAACCACGCACGCATGCTTAATTCAACCTTCTACAAGTTAGACACCATACCTGTTGTTTGCATCAAATAAGAATCAATTCTAAGCTCAGCATTGATATACATGTAGGGATTTTATCAGAATCACCCCCAGAGTCAACCTCAAAGTCCCACAACACTGTTTGTTATTGCTAGGATGTGGATCCACCCAGGTGTGCATCAGAGGTTGAACAGAGAAGGCAGTACAGATATGCAGCAGAACAGCATTCAGACATGAAGAAGGATAAAAGTCTGCCATTTGCAGCAAAATGGATGAGCCTGGAGGACATTGCACCAAATAAGCCAGACACAGAAAGGCAATTACTGCATGTTCTCTGCTGCACACAGAGGGCAAAAATCTGCTGTGATTAGTTAGAACCTGGGAAAGACAGACGGCAGAGAGAGGAAACGAGAACCCAGGCACACCTGGGTAAACTCTGCTGCTGTAAAAGTGGAGCGGGAGACTATCGTTCAGACTGACCTGCTACTTCATGAAGATGTTAAGAACAGGAGCATAATGGCCGCAAAAGCCAAGAAACATTAAGGGTAGGGGATGCTCGTTACCTCATTCGGTCAGCTCACGTGTTGAAACAACATGCTGCATCCCATTATATGTGTAAGAACTGCATGTCAACGAAACTTAAATTAAATAAAAATGTGGTTGGGATGCAGCTCAGTTGGTCCAGCGCTTGCTCAGCATTCGCAAAGCCCCGTGTTTGATCCCTAGCACTACATAACCAGATGTGGTGGCACACACCTGTAATCTTGACACTTAAGATGTGGAAGGAGGAGGGTAAGAAGTTCGAGGTCATTCCTCAATTCTAGTCCAGCTTGGGATACGTGTGACTCCATCTCAGAAACCAAATCAAACCCAAAGAAACCTAAACAAAATGAAACAAAACTACAAAAACTAGCTGTGCTTGGCTCCACTTCTGAGATTCTGATGAAATAAAGTGATCGTAAGCATGAAGCTTTTAAAAAGAGATTTTATTTTACTTTTAATTATGTAAATGCGTATGTCTGTTTGTGGGTTTGTGTCCACGAGTGCAAAGCCTCAGGAGTCTAGAAGAGGGAATTAGATCCTTCGGGGTTGAAGTTTCAGGTGATTGTGAGCTGCCTCACATGGGCTCTTGGTACTGCAAGAGGCCGAGCCATCTCTTTTTAGACCTGAGGAAAAACCAATTCCACGACTGTCTGAGTAAAGCAAACTGTGTTTAGAACTGGTGCTCAGTGCCTCTCCCAAAGTCAGGATTGCAGAAACCAGTCCTCGCTGGCTCCTGAGGTCCCTTCCTTCCATCAGGAAGATAGAAAAGAGCTGTTGAGATAATTGGCTATTAGAACCCGTATAGAAGAGTGGAGGGCACGGGGTAGATGACTCCAGCTCAAGGCTGCTGTGGGGGAGATAAATGCAAGCGCACACCGTGTAGAAGGGGAGTCATCAAGACGTCTGGGAAGATGTTTTCATAGGCGAAAGGGCAATCCTGTATCACAGGGACAGGAGTTTAGCAAGGCTAAGGGGCCAGCATACGTCATGGGGTCACAAGTTCAGTACAGGTTGAAAAACAGGGCTTGCAGGACACCTTAGGCTTAGGAAACGGAAACTTATTATTGTAAGGTATGGAGACTTAATGACAATGTATAACAACGTGGCCCTGTTTGTGTTGTTATCACACTCTCTAGCCTGGAATGCTATTTTTAAAAGTCCCACAGCCTGCAATTCATGTCCACCTATAGGAGACTGGACACACAATGTGTTTACTCATACAGAAAGCTAGTGATCCAGTGATTTCAAATAATCAGGGGCAAGGGAGATGGCTCCATGGGAAAACTACTAACCACACAGGCTTGACAGCCCAAGTTGTCCCTGGAAGCTACATAAAAAGCCGAATGTGGTGGTCTGAATCTGTAATACTAACATTTTACTGGGAGGCAGAGGCAAGAGTGTCCCCTGGAAGTGTGCCTGCCAGCTCGCCAGCTTGCCTGCAATACACAGAAACAGATAACGAGAGAGACCCTGCTTCAGTGAGGTGGCTAGAGCCAGTGATGTAGGCAAATTGCCTTCTGACCTCCACATGCCATGGCATGCGATGCCCTCCCCATAAATAAATATTTGGAAAAGGCAAATCGAAAGCTACCAACACACTTAACAATGGGTGAAGCTTTGAGTCACCAGTTAGAAAACAAAAACAAGTGACTGGCGGATTCCATTTATATGACGCTAACGGAAGAGACAGAACTATTGTATGGCATTAGAAATCAAGATTATAGTTTCTACCACTGAGCCCCATCCCTAGCCCTGTTTCCACTCTTTACTTTGAGGCAAGGTTTCGTCACTAAATTGCTCAGCTTGGCCTTGAACTCACTCTGTAGTCCATGGAAACTCTGAATTTATGATTGTCCCACCTCTGTCTCCCAAGTAGCTGCAGCACTAGGCCTGACTTTAGCACTGCCCTGTTGATGAATGATTGACACTTGAGGCGTTTGCCCTTTGTTAATTACCTTTTAAAGACTGTCTCTTCCTAATGCTCAGGCTGCACAGCCCCCCCCCCCCCCGTGGCTGAAGCTACAGGTGCATACTTACCCGGCGGCAGATTTATAGCTCCTTCAACTAAGTCTAACCTCTCCATGAGTCCCCAAGGATATCTCACACAGGGGAGAGACCTGCTCAGTTCAGCCCATCCATAGCCTCAGGAAATGGACCATAGCCTCATTTTCTGCCTCAGTCATATCACAGGATCCTTCCTACATTTTACTTACCTTCTTCTGCTCTCTCTTTTGAGTAAGACCCCAAGGAATTCCATACAGCGATCAGCGCAGCAGTAAATCCACAGGTCTCTTGGACTGGTGTCCCTTTCTTGCCTGCTCTCCTGCGGCCATACCAATGTATCTAGAAGTACCTCCTGGAGGGGTCACTGTAGAGGTACTTATGTTTCCTGAGCACCTACTATAGCTAGGCCTGTTGGCTCTGACCAAGGCCATTGTCTTTTCATTTCAGATAACTCTGAATAATAGGCATTCGTATTACTGTTGCGTACCTCTGTTTCCCCAGATTATCCAATCATTAAAGGGAGATGCTAATGTCTGAGTTGGGTGGACCTGTGATAGCAAAAGCTGCGCAGTTTATGAGCCACAAGGCTGTTTTCACAGTTGTTTCTTTGAAATCAACATGAGGGCTGCTTCTGGCTGGACAAGGAGCTGTCTAGCTGGCTAACTCTTTGGAACGTTTTTTTAAATAAGGATACTAATGATATTCTATTCTATGACTTAATCACTCTGTGACGGCCAGCTCTCTTAATTTCATCCCCTAGGGTTTAGGATTTTAACATATGAATTTGGATCATAGGCATTCAGGTGACATTAGGCATCAAGTGGAATGTAAGACCTTTCTCTTGAGGGGAGAAAGGTAGAGGTGGTGTTAGGACACAGGTGACTATTCAAAGGTCGAATGTGGATATCTAACAATGAGCCTCCTGTTCAGTCGCTAAAATTAGAGTCCACTAGCTCTCAAGTCCACTTAGCCCCGGGCTCTCTGCTCATCCCTTCTGGTGACTTAGTGGCAACCTCAGGGTTACTTTTTGTCTGGTACAACTTAGAGAAGAAAGCAGCAAGTGTGTGTGTGTGTGTGTGTGTGTGTGTGTGTGTGTGTGTGTATGTGGTGTGCGCGTGCACGCGCGCGTCTGTGCATGGAAGGAGTGTATATGTTTTTGCTTTTAGGTTCCTGGTTTCCTGACATCAGAGTGGGTTCCCATAACAAGGTGGTGAGGCTCTGAGAGAAGCATCCGAGCAGATTCTCTGGGCGGGTGTGTGCGTGTCGGCGTGCCTTACGTGGAGCAGGGATTGCTGTACCCAGTGCGAGGCACTGGAGGAGGAAGCCGTAGCAGAGATCTGAATAATTGATTCTTCAGCAGCACCAGACGCCCGGGAGCGGGCGGAGAGCGTGGTTTCAGCACCAAGGTTGCGCGCCACCGCAGGCTCCCCCCCCCCCCCCATCACCAGCCAGACACCTAGGTTGGCCTTGTTCGCTACCGCCTTGCGCTCCAGAAGAGGGTGGCCGCTTTCCGCGTCACCGCTTAGGGACTGCGGGGTCTGCCTTGGCCCGCCTCCGGGGTGGGCGGCTGCAGGCGGGCCGGAGCTCCAAACATCCTCGGATTGCGCGGGGGTTGCTGCGTTGCGTCTCGTTGGCAGGAACAAGTGCTAAGTTGGTGTGGTGGGTGCCTCTGCCTTCCTCTATCCTCCAAGGCGACCGCGGAGAAGCGCGTCCCAGGATCCTGGCTTCTCTAGTGCTGTGAACCGTGGTGACCAGGCACTCTCTTGGGCTCCCGCTGGTCAAGAGAGGGACCAAACGCCCAGCGCAGAGCTGACCCCGCAGCGAAGGGCCCGGAGCAAGCTGTGGTCCTCTGCCTGCAACCTTCTCGGCCAGGGACCGCGGGGATCCCCGGCCACACGCGCGCGCGCTCCCACACTCACACACACACTCGCTCTCCCGCACGTCAGGCTGGAGCTGGGCTGCGGAGAGGGTGTCCAGGCGCGCTCAGACGACCCGGCAGCTGCTGTCCGGAGTGGAGCAGGAAGCTGAGGCAGGGCTCTAGGAGAGAGGCTCCCGGGGTGCTGTGCCGGAGCATGGGGCCGGATGAGCTCTGAGAGACGCGGCCGCAGCTATCAGCCCTGGAGATGACCAGGGGCGGCCACTGCTGAGAACTATGTGGAGAGAGGCTGCGGTGAGTGCTGGCGCGGGACGCCGAGCCTGGGAGGGCCCTGTGAGAAGCGGTTGGGGGGAGGTCTGGATAGGAGGGGGCGACAGGACGCAGAAGAGGGTCGCTACGTGGGAGTGATCACACCTCCCTCGGGGATCCGGGACCGCGGGAGCCCGCGTCCTTCCCTCCCCCTCTTCTCCTCCCGGCTCGTCGCAAACTCAGCCAGCGCCCCCTCCTTCCCTCCTCTTTTTCTCTCCCTACCCCCCAACCCCCCTCGCTCAGCAGCTCCTGGTCGCACAACTCTCAGTAGCCGGCGCCTGGGTGGTGGTAGGGGTTGAGGGTGGAGGTTCCCACTAAGCTTCTCGTGGGTGGCCAACCTGGGGCTCCCACTCTCCGGTGAGTCCCTGAGAGGAGCTCCTGTTGTCAGCCACAGGGACGGAAGATCCGCACCGAGGGTGTTGTGGACACCAAGCTCCAGCTCCCTCTCTGGTCGAGCCCCCAGGGTGCATAAGGGGGCTGTGAGCACTGCAGACTGCATCCCTCCCCCCACCTTCCCCCGCGCTGGTGGGCTGACCCTGCCTCTCCATCTCTCCTCCGCCCCGGTAGAGCCCTGCTGCAGAGCCTCCGGCTGGGATAGCCGCCCCCCATGGGGGCGATGCGGACAGCGCGGGACAGCCAGGGGAGCGCGCGGGGGCCGCAGCATGCGGGAACCCGCTAAACCCGGTGGCTGCTGAGGCGGCCGAGATGCTCGTGCGCGCAGCACGCCCCATTGCATCCTCCACCTTCTCCGGCTACAGGTACGTCCTGGTTGGTGAGACGAGCTCTGTGGGCCTGGGAGGAGACAGGCTCAACCGGTGAGGAGAGAGCAGGAGATGGTTCAGGAGGGAGAGGGGGGGGAAAAGGAGCGAGCAAGAGAAATCCGGAGCGAGTAAGCCGGGGAGGGAGAGCCCTGTAGCGAAGCGCTGGAGGAGCACCAGGTGGCGCTGCGGCCCTGCACTCCACCTTGTTCACCCTAAATGCCAGCGTTGGAGTTTGCCCCAACTTCCCCCGGGTGCTATTGCACCCGGGCCGAGGGGCGCGTGCTTTTACACGCGTGCACGACCGTCGTGCAGGCATTTGCAGGAAAGCACCGTTGCGCACCTGGTATAGTACTTGTGTGAGCGCCGCCCGAGGACGTTTGAAGGCTCCAGCTGGCCGTGGGCATCTCCAAGGCGGCCTGCGGATGTGCGCAGAAAAGCGCGCGTGTCTGTTAGCCTGTGCAGCCCACTGCCCACGTGCATCTAAAATTTGGCTCCAGGGTCTGCAGTGGAAAGACTGGGGAGGGGTTGTACACTCCGCGTTCACCCGAGAGCTTTTTGGGAGCCTATATTCCCTAACCTCCGGACGTTCTTTGCCAGCTCCCACGTTCTGGTCGGCTTGCGGGGGAGGGGGCGGTGAGGGGCAGCGCGCCTACTCTCCAGAATTTTGCATTTCACACGGCGTGAGGGACTTGTGTGCGCTCTTGGTTGTGTGCACCTGTGTGTAGGGGGCGGGTCCTGGTACCTCTAGCCGTAAATGGAAAGCCTCTCCCAGCAAGGTGGGGAGGTCGGGGTCCCAAGTTCCCCCAAGCATCTGGAAACCTGGGGTCACAGAGAGCATCCTCACTTTCAAGCGCTTGGGGTGTATCCTACAGGGGAGGAGCGGGATCTGCAGCTGGTGGGTGCCACTAATGGAGCGAGGTTTGTGGCGCACTGGGCGAACTCCCAGGGGGTGGGGTCAGTTAACCATTTAGGCAAGCGACAGATTCAGACTGCGGTGTGCAGGCACCGCCTCTCACGCTGGGGCCAGTTCGGAGTTCACTGCGCGTAAGCAGGGGGTGGGGCCGATAACTTGGTCCTCGCACTTGCGGAGGAACAGGGTTGGAGACGGCTTGGTCTGGGCATCTGCTTGAGGGTGGTGGTGGGGTTCATGGCTCTCTGGGCACTTAGGAGCTGTGGTCTGCATCAAATTTGGGAACTCTTGTGTGGGATTTGGACCCAGTTGGAGTTGGGGGCAGTCGTTGGAGACACGAGAGGAGAAGGCAGAATGCCAGGATGGGCTTGGGGACAGGGATGGAGAAATAGCTTGGATTGGAGTGATAGATGGAGATGAACGTGGGTCGAGGGATGCGGATGGCATCAGCGATGAGGACTCCAGTGAGTGGCCAAAGCAGCCAGTGCTGGTGCCCTGTTTCACACTTGCCTCCTAGAGCAGGTGCTGGGGCAGTCATTCCTGTCACCTGGGCCCCTCACTTACCGCCGTCCTGCTTCTCGCTCTCCTCCACCTCACAGGGACCCTAAGTGGCGACCATGGGCAGACTGGGCTACTGGACCTTGCTGGTACTGCCGGCCCTTCTGGTCTGGCGCGGTCCGGCGCAGGACGCGGCGGCGGAGAAGGGTCCCCCAGCGCTGAACATTGCAGTACTGCTGGGTCACAGCCACGACGTAACAGAGCGCGAACTTCGAAATCTGTGGGGCCCGGAGCAGGCAACCGGATTGCCCCTGGACGTGAACGTGGTGGCGTTGCTGATGAACCGCACTGACCCCAAGAGCCTCATCACGCATGTGTGCGACCTTATGTCTGGGGCGCGCATCCATGGCCTCGTGTTTGGAGACGACACCGACCAGGAGGCTGTGGCTCAGATGCTGGATTTTATCTCCTCACAGACTTTCATCCCCATCTTGGGCATTCACGGGGGTGCATCTATGATCATGGCTGACAAGGTAAGGCCTGGAGGAGATGGGCTGCCAGGGTCCTGGAGGGGCGGATTCTACAAATGGCAGCCTCCACAGGGGGGCCTAGGGCGCCCCTAGCATCTACTGGGTGTGAAAACAGGTTAAGTGGCCTCTGGTCTAAGGATCGTGCGCTGTATCTCTTTGACACAGACATAAATGGAAACGCCGTTTGCTTTTGGATTTGAAGATGGGATACTCAGACGCTCCCTGTGTGCCAGAAGAGTACAAAAAAATACAAGAACAGGATGGGGCGTGGAGATGGAATGGCAGAGGCTAGCAGGGGAGCACTGGGGTCAGTGCAAGTCTACAGAGTCAGTTTTCATCAGCATCTCCCTTTTCTTTTTTTGGGGGGAGGTAAAGTTATTAAAACTACTTAAAAAATACTAAGGATGGCTATGTGAGGTTTTTAGCAAACGCAGAAAGGAACAGATTCGTGCTTGCCCAGACTTAGAGGAATGGAGGTGGGAGCTGGAGAACCCCAAGGCTAGAGGCATGTGGGCGGAACTCTGCCTCTAGGGAGTAGGCGTGTGCCAGGAAGTAACTCCAGGCCTTGTGTTGTGTCGTTCCCCCCCTCCCTCCCCACTCCGCCCGCCCAGGTGTCCTAGGTAGCTCTTGTGTGAGCTGATCTCTTCAGAACAGGGCTTCCAGAGACCCTCAGATGGAAGGCATTGGCTCTGGAAGATTGACCTTGTGTGGAAGTTGGATTTCAGAATTGAGTGAAAATATGTCTTACCTTCTGGGCTTTGTTCCATGGTTTTTTTGAGCATTGGTTTGGGGAGGACGGGGGAGGCTTAAAGGTTGAGTGGGATGTTAAGAATGATGCTGAAGTCAAGAGGGGGGTAAGTTGGAAGAGAGAACTAAAACAAAAAAAAAATGGGAAGAAGGGGAGATAGTGAGTTAGTGTGTTGTTACTCCACTTCACACAAGCCCCAGGAGGGCCAGGAAGGCCAGGAGACCTTTTGGAGAGCTTTCCTTAGGTAACAGGGTACAGCTGGGGAACGGTGGCTATTCCTAACAGCACTTTCCTTCTGCCTTTCTTGAAACGCTGCTCTGCTCATCAAACCAGCTTCCTCTCTGGGCAGTGCATTCGGCAGCTCCCCCGGGAACTGTGTTAGTTCTTCCAGGTCTCCTGGCTGTGGCACATGCAGTGAAAACACACAAATGGTGCAGTACCTCACTGGACACTGGTTTCAGATGGCCCTCCGACCGGCAGCATCTCATGTGGGGCGAGCCTCTCCCAGTCACCTTTCTGTTTTGGAGGCCCCTTTTCTGGTATAATGAAGCAGAGGGGCTGGGCTCTGCTTACTGTGCCATGTCAGAACAGCAAACGGCCTTAAGATTACTAAAACTCTCCAAGTGGCTAAAGCATACAGCTGTTAAGGGACTTCCCCAGAAACACACAGTGAGTGATGAAAACTGAATCTTGTTTTTCTGGTCCCAAGCTGTGATCCAGGGAAACCAAACCTAACCTTTAACATTCCTTATTTAAGAGGGGCAGACATTTGGTTTATTGCATAGGAGGCACCAGGCCGTGGGGGAGAGGCAGTGAATCAGCTTAGAGGGCTTGTTCAATTAAGAGGAAACCATCGTATTAAGTATAGGGGAAAGGGGGATTAGATTGTGAAAACTATTATCATTGACTTTCCCTTTTAAAAGGTTTGATTATAGAAGCAACACATAAAAATGAACATGTACAGCAGGGTTTGTACAGAAAAAATTAGGCGTATGCATTTGATGGCAGCATTCAGGAGACAGAGCCCTGTGAGTTCTGGGCTAGTAAGGGCTGCACAGTGAGAGCCATCAGAGAACTCTGCTACCAGGAGGCCTGGGAAGGCCGGCTGAGGTTGGGAGGGTTGTGTAACTTTCCTAACTATGAGTTGGAAGTGTGTGGGGTGTTCTTGCCTTCTCACAGTACAGGTGGTAAGGTGGGTACAGAGAGGACCCCCAATGTGAGCACTCCTTGGTGTGCTGTGACCTTGACTATCAAGGAACTTTGATCCATAAAATGCTGGTCTCTGACTAGCTAGTTTAAGCCTCTCTTGAAAGAGAGTTTTGAGAAGTCAGAGGAATGGATGAGTGTTTTTTTTTTTTTTTTTCTTCGGGGGTGAACTTACCTTTTGAAGATGGAGTAAAAGTGCATTTAAGTGAACAGAAGCCTGTGCTGATGAGTAAGGGGGGGAGGACCCAGGAAATGGTAAGAGGTTACTGAGAAAGGACGTTTCCAGAGAAGACAGGATTAGAGAGAGATTGAAAGAGAGGGCTGACTTATCTGTGTTCAAGCCCACCATAGGGGCTGACTTGTCTTGAATTGGGGCTCTCCAGAGTTGGTCTAGGAGAGATTCCTGATTGTATCAGAAATGGGAGATGAGTCAGAACGGTGGCCCGGAGTCACTGAAGGGGGCAAACAGGCAGGGTCTCTGGGCCTCATGTGCAGAAGGGGCAGGGAATGTGGGGAGGAGTGGGTTTGGAGGGTGATATTTGGAGAAACCTGTGTACATTTAAAAAGGAAAGTTGTCTGAAATGCAAACAGCCTTTCCTTCATCAGGAATGCTTATGTTTGACTTGTCTCTTTACCACCTGCTTGGGTTATTGCTTAGCATTCAGCAGACTTTATTTAGCTGTATGGAACTAGTCATGAGATGTTGTCTAAAGCGGCCTTGCTTAGGTGTGCTGACAGTATTGTGACAGAAGGCCTTACCCTCCCCAGACTGACAAGACTCCATAAGGAAGTCTCAGTTGGGTAATGTCGCCCTGAACAAACCTAAGTTTTCTTTACTTCTGACTTGACAGTGTGATAATAATTGATTATCAGCTAAACGGAATCTGTTTACACTCACACACACGCACAAGTGCACACAGGAATTCACACACTTAAGCTTTGAGGCATCCATCACTTTCTACCTTTCTCTTAGTCTCCTTGATCCTTGAACAAAGCTTTACACCAGTGGTCCCCAACCTTCCTAATTCTTCGACCCTTTAGTGCAGTTCCTCATGTTGTGCTGACCCCCAACCATAAAATCATCTTTGTCGCTACTTCATAACTGTGATTTGGTGATGGTTCTGAATTATAATGTAGATATCAGTGTTTTCTGTGGTCTTAGGTGACCCGTGTGAAAGGGGTGGAGACCACAGGCTGAGAACCATTGCTTTATACTGAGTGCAGTGGTGTCGAGTGACAGATGTTTGGGGTATTAATTTAATTTATTGTGGGCACTGATTTCGGTTGGCATCAGTGAGTGTTCCTGCAATATCATTAAGTTGGAGGTGAGCATTAGGCTTGGTGTAGATGAAGCTCTCACCTCATCTTGGCTTATTGAAGCGAAACAGACTCCTGCTGCCCAGGAAACCCAGCAAGTTGATTAGACCATCACGTCTCTGCTCACCACCCTTGAATTCCTCCTTCCACTGGCATCCTGGTGGAAAAGGCTGGGTTCATATTTTACCTACATCTGTCCATGCCAGTCACTGTGTGGAGTTTGTTTGGTATGTTTATTTTTAATTTTTATATTTTTAGAGTCACAAAAGGACTTGTTTATTTTACTTTATGTGTGTGATTGTTTGGCTAGCATGCATGAATGTTCATCACATGCATGCCTGTTGGATCCCTTGGAGCTGGTTGTGAGCCACCATGTGGGTGTTGGGAATTGAATCTGGGTCCTTTGCAAGAGCAACAGGTACTCTTAATTGCGGAGCCATCTCTTCAGCCCTTTGTGTTTATTTTAAATGTGTGTGTGCAGCAGTGTGTGGGGGCAGCAGTGTGTGTGTGCAGCAGTGTGTGTGTGCAGTAGTGTGTGGGGGCAGCAGTGTGTGGAGGCAGAGGAAGCCTTGAGTGAGCTTCATGTGCCATCTACCTCCTCCTCTTACGATGTAATCTTTGAGGGCAGATCTTAAACAAGTACTTACGTGTATGTGTGTTTTTGGAAATAATGAATTCTTCTCTACAGACACTATAAAAATAATGTCTTTTCATTGTAGAACGCTTAGAAAGTACATTAAAGTTTAAGGAAGGAAATAAAAAGCACACCATAAATTTTATCAGTGGGATTAACTGTGGCAACACGTGGATGTATTTCTTCTAAGAACAGTTTGTTGTGTTACAATTTCAGAATTAGACTATTTTTTAATTTTTTTCAAGACAAGGTTTCTTTGTGTAACCTTGGCTGCCCTGAAACCAGGTCTGTAGACCAGGCTGGCCTTGAAATCAAAGAGATCTGCCTCTGCCTCTGGAGTTCTGGGATTAAAGGTGTGTACCCCCACTGCCGAGTGAATTATACTATATTTATACTATTATTTTTTGTACTTTACACTCTGGGATTTTTGACTCAAGTGTCTTTAGTTCTGGAAAACTCTCTGGCCTGCCTACCGGACACTTCCTCTCTTGTGTCCACTCTCTTGATTGTCCTTTCTTCACTGTGCAGCAGCCTCTCAACCCAGCCTCCCTATACCTTACTTATTTTTATATTTTCTTTGTGAGCTTATTTTCAGAGTAATTATATTTTATTTTTAGTTGAAATAGAATTATATTACTTCCTTTTTTCCCTTCAGCCCTGGACAGTTGCCTTCCCCTAAGCCCCTTCCATGCTTTTCCTTAAAGTGATAGTCACCATTACTTTGATTGTCTTTGCTACATACATATATATGTATTCAAAATCTATATAACTAGAAGCCGTTGAGTCAGTTTTTGTTGTTTGTGTGTGTGTTGTTTCATGGCTGATCACTCTGCACTGGACACCAATGAGGGGCTCGTCAGGGTCCTGTGAACCTTGGGTAGTCTGGACCTTGTTATATAGTTTACTAATAAACTCAGACTTCCGACCCCCTGCCCCTACCCACCAAGTGCTGAGATTCTGTGCACTTGTGCAACATCCAGCTTGTGCAGCACTGGGGATCAGGCCTCAGGTTTTGTGAATGTTGGGTAAGCACTCTACCAGCTGAGTGACAGCCCAGCTCCTAGACTTTTATTTTTTATTTTCCCCTGTGGTGTTGGGTATGAAAGCCAGGGCCTTATGTGTGCTAAGCCAGTGCTCGCCTGCCTAACTACACCCCAGGACTAGGGTTTCTAAACCAGAATTCCCACCACAGCTCTGTCAGGAACGTTCCCTTTCCTTTTCATGTCTTACAGTGCAGCTTGGACTCCTTTATGTTGGTGACTTCCTTATGGATCCTTGACACAGGCAGGGGCCTCCTGGGATGTAGCATGAATAATAAAAACCCAGAGACAGAAATTGGGGTTCAGCCTGAAAACTAGAAAAGCAAGGTAGCCAAGCCACTGGAGAAGTCTTAACCTCTACCAAGCTGGGTGACCGCGAAACTAAGCAGATCAGCCTCTCTTTGCCACATTTTTTATTCCCCTTAGTGTTGGGATTAAGGGTGTATGACTCCCTGGTACTGGATTAAAGGTGTGAGCCACCACCACCTGAATTTATTTCTGCATTGATCTTGTGAAGCCCAGGGTGACCTTGAACTCACTGAGATTCATCTGACTCTCTCTCTCTCCCAAATCCTGGAATTAAAGGTGTGTGCCACCATTGCCTGACCTCTAGTGGCGTTAGCTTTGCCTCTGGCCTTCAGGTAAGATTTATTTACCAAAATACAAATAATACACCACTAAGCTGGGATGCAGCTCTTCGAGGATGGTGTGGATGCCCAGCCTCACTCACTGGGAGTGGCACAATTTCTGTGTCTGTTCCCTCTCCCCAGGTGTGTGTTAGCACCTGTGCTGGATTCATTTCCCGACGCTCTTGTGGCTCCCGTCTTCCTGTTTGCAATGGTGAGATCTGGTCTTCCCTGTTCCCTTTTTTTCTTCTTTGGTCCCTTTTTCTGTTGTTGGGGATGGAAAGCCTACAGGCCCGGCCTATGCTGCACCGTGGTTTCAGCTCTTTTCTTTCAATTCATGCAATTTTGGGAACTCCTCTTTATCTTTTGTTCTTAAGTAACTAATATTTGTGTGTATGTATGCGTGCATGAGTGTTCGTGTAAGAGTGTGTGTGAGAGAGTGTGTGTGCATATGTTTGTATGTGAGTGTGTGTGTGTACGTGACTGTGAGAATGCATGTGTGCATGTGTGTTCATACATGTGTGTGCATGCCTGTGACTGTGCATGTGACTGTTGGGTGTGTATGTACCATAGCATGTATGTGGAACTCAGAGGAGAACTTTTTTGGAGTGGATTCTCTCCCACCTTGATTCTACCACAGTGCATATTCCAAGACAGTGGCCCTGGCGTTTCCAGCTGATGTTCCTATCTCTGTCTCCTTCCTCTGCTCCCATCCTCCTGTGGGAGTGCTGGGATTGCTGGTGTGCACATCAGGCTTCTCAGGTGGGCTCTGCGGGGTGGAGCTCGGGCCCAGTACTTTTACCTGCTGAGCCAGCTCCTTGACCCAGTCCTCTGTACTTTTGATCTTTGATTTCTTCTTGTTTTTTTAAATTCCTAGGCAATACTATACAAATAATAAAAAGGAAGGTTTCTATATAAATTTTGTGTCTTAGGAGAAGCAGAAGGAAGGGACTTGAATGTGTTCCCTCTGGTGTTGAGCTAGTTTTATTTCCTAACCTGCTTTTATGTTTTAAAAACTCGATTATATATTCTTGGGATTTTTCCTTATAGTGAACTGAATGTTTAGGTTTGATTTTTAAATGACTGCAGAATGTTTTAGGCCACACTGAGCTGAACTGTTCCTCTATCTCCCACATCTACTTACAGTCACTTTGGGTCATAGGTGTGTCTGCCTGATGTCTCTTTGCTTTGGTTACTTGGTAAATGTTTGTTGATTGAATGAATCAAGTCATTGACTCTGATTCCAGCGTGATGCTGCTTCCGGATGGACAAACATGTCATAGTATGTTTCAGGACTCCCTTTGTTACCTAAGTGTGGACTGATTTCATGTATGTGTGCCAACTCCTTTTTCTCTCGTTAGCAGGAGATAATTATTAGCCATCCTGGGTACTAGCATGAATTAGGGGTTGCACTTGAAACCCCCTGGAGCAGAGCTAAGTGACAGCTCAGTGGTAGGCGGAGGAAGTTGGTGCGCTTGCAACCTGGCAGCTCCGGAGTTGGATGTGAATGATGGGCCATTAAACACCCAAGCCTCAGGGAAAGGGCAGACAGGCAGACCTGAGTGTTGGAGGAGCCCACTCAGCGGCTGCTGCAGCCTCGGAGGGAACTGGAGAGGGTGGGAAGCCTACCTCTAGCCGCATGGAGAAGGCATGTCAGAGGCAGTCATCCGCTCCCTCCTACGTAAATCAGCAGGGAGCAGCAGGCAGCATCTCAGAAGGCATGACTAACTCACCAAACGGCCCTCCAGCTTCTTGGGAATGGCTTCGACCCTTCATGGCTGTGGGTTCCTGCTTTGAGGGTTGTGTTTGTCTTTATTCCGGTAGCCTCAGATGGAAAGCACTGCTCCAGGCAGAGTGAATGGGAAGAGAGAGGGAGGGGGAGAGGGAGAGGGGAGGAGCAGCACTGAATCTTGGGTCTGCAGTGAGAGAGTCAGCGGCCTCAGTGACTCATCTTGCAGTGAGGTCATCACGTAAAGGAGCAACTGTAAGGCCATTAGCCGGGCTTCTTGATGCGCTCACACTTCCACAGTCTTTATCTTTCCAATTTCCATTAGTTACCAACACTTTAAAGTTCAAATCATAGCTTAAAAAAACTCAAAGGCCTGGCCATACTGCCACTTCTCCATGGCAACTGTTGGCTGAATAAGCCATCCTCTCCACCTCTCCAGCTGACAGGATAGGCACTCTCTCTAGGCTCCACCTTCCCACTTCCCTGCTTTGAAAGGACGTTGTTTCTGAAAGCTTCGGAAATTGAGACCTCTGATGCTTGTGAGGAAAATAGCTGTATCCCACTAATGTCCCTTCCTCCCTCCCTCCCTCCCTCCCTCCCTCCCTCCTTCCCTCTCTTCCTCCCTCTTTCCTTCCTACCTACCCTCTGCCTGTCTGCTTACCTGTTTGCTTGCCTGTCTCTTTTCCCTTTCTTTATGCAAGAG
Organism: Myodes glareolus; assembly: GCF_982192425.1. Lineage (NCBI taxonomy): Eukaryota > Metazoa > Chordata > Mammalia > Rodentia > Cricetidae > Myodes > Myodes glareolus. The sequence goes on along the minus strand of NC_142034.1, from coordinate 102,588,588 downwards.
TACATGAGCATGTGATAAGAGCTCATGTACTTGTACAGACAAATGTAAAGTTCAGAGGGATGCTCAGAAGATCTGTCTATTACTCCAGCTCTTCACCTTGTTCCTCTTACACAAGGTCTCTTGCTGAACCTGCAGCTCACACATTTGGCTGGACTGGCAGGCCATCAAGCTCCATGGAACATCTTGTCTCTCTCTGCCCAGTGCTGGGGTTATAGATGTGGTTATGAAAATGCTGGGGGGCCTGGAGAGATGGCTCAGCAGTTAAAAGCACTGACTGCTCTTCCAGGGGACCAGTGTTTGATTCTCAGCACCCACATGACGGCTCACAGCTGTCTGTAACTACAGTTCCAGGGGATCTGACACCTCACACAGATATATATGCAGGCAAAACACCAATACACATAAAATAAGGATAAATAATTATAAAAAAGGAAAGAAAATGCTGGGGACCAGAATGTAATTCCTTGTATTTATACTACAAGTGTTCTCACCCTGGGCCTCCTCCCTCAGGGCCTCCCTTCATGGTGTATGTACTGTCATGCTGATGCCACTGTTAACCCCTAGAGACATTCGCCTGGCTGTTGCAGGCCTCCTATTCTCTGCACAGAGCTCTGGGTGCTGCTACCAAGTAGCTTGAGTTGGAGCATGTCAGAGAGCCTTGGGCCAAGAGTCTGAGGACCCAAGTTCCATCCCCACATACCTGTGTGGTCTTGGGACACCCCTTCATCTTTCTCAATCTCCTGCTGTTCTTGGCAAAATGAGAGTCTGGGTGAGATCATCTCTAAGACCTTGTTTAACTCGGGAAATTTTCTCTGCCTTCAAGGAAAGATTGACAAGAAGTTCATCAAAACGAGACTAGTGACACACAGGGGTCAGAGGATGTCTGTCTTAATCTTTTAGAGAATGCTGCGATCGAACGTTTAATGTGTTGGCTCTTGAGCTCGATTGCCTGTGTTTACACCCATGTTTCACTACTGAGCTGGGAACCGTGTGTGTGTGTGTGTGTGTGTGTGTGTGTGTGTGTGTGTGTGTGTGTGAGAGAGAGAGAGAGAGAGAGAGAGAGAGAGAGAGAGAGAGAGCCTCAGCCTCAGTTCCTTTAACTATAGAATGGGCTGTGTCTGTTGCTTTTCTGCTACTGCGATCCAAATAACACTATCAAAAGCAATTTAGCGGGGAAAGGGTTTACTTTTGCTTCTGGTTCCAGTGGAAAAGAGTTCATCATGGCTTCAAGGCATGACAACAGTTATGTTTTCCTGGTGGCAGAAACAGGAAGCTAGCTAATCACCTTCTCATCCACACTCAGAAGGGGGTGGGGAGAGAGAGAGAGAGACAGGGAGAGAGAGAGAGAGAGAGAGAGAGAGAGAGAGAGAGAGAGAGAGAGAGAGGTTAATCAATGAAAACTCAAAAACGAACCGAGAGCAGCACACTTCCTCCAGCAAGGCGGTCCTCCTCCTAAAGGTTCCGAACCTCCCAAACAGCACCACCACCTGGGACCAAGTGTTCAAACACTTGAGTCTGTGGGGGACAAACTGCCACAATGGATCAATGCCGAATGAGGTCACAGATGAAGAGTGTGCCTCAGGTCAGTGTCTGACTCATCCTGGACTCTTAAGATATAACATACAGTGTTTACGTTTCGTGTATTTTTAGCAACTGCAGATGGGGAATTAAAAGCGATGTGAGGTTCTCAGGGCATTTCCTGTGAGAAACTGAGTCCTTAGAAATAAGGATCCAGCGTGTCGTGATTCATTCTTCCTCCAGGGCCAGCTAGGGTCGGGTCTGCCTTCTAAGGACTCACTGTAAAATTTTGTCCTGGTGTGAGACACGGCGATCAATCCCCACTTCATGACAAGAGCACTGGAGATTCAGAGCAGGGAAAGGAAGTTTCTTTACGACTTTGTGAAGTTGAGAAACCGGCTAAGAATGGCTGGTGCACCGACTTGCTTGAAGAGAAGTTTCTGAACTCTCCTGTAACAAGCGCCCTTCTCCATTCCCTACTCGGCTGAGTGATCGGGAGAGTGCAATCTTACATGCTGCACTTTAGCAGGTCTTCCTTTGCCCTCTTCCCTGCATGTCTGCATTTTTCTCACTGAAGCCCCATACCTGTGGGCTCATCTTTCCACTTGACATCCTGTTTGTTTTAAAGCCTGCTAGTTGTATGAGCTTGTGTCTGCAGGTCATTAGGCAAGCGTGGCTGTTGGTTCTGGTGTGGAAGGATCGTAGCGCTGGGGTGCCTGGGAGCTGCTTAGGTTGTCACCAGGGGTCCAGTGTTTCCAGGTCACCTGTGTCTGGACATAAACTGGCTTGCGGTCCCTCTACAAACGAATCATAGGTAAAGCGGAAGTGAAGTGTGGGTGATTCGGGAACAGTGGAGGTGATCTCTTTGACCTTTGCACTTAATGACTCCACTGATTGAACCGTATGTCGCACTGGGCATTGGGCCTTGTGGTGTAGAATGCGGCATATAGTATCTCATGTAGCCCTCCCTGCCAGGGATTAATGACTCAGTGGGAACCTGGGGAACCTGGCAGCCCCAGAAACATTTGTTTAAAGATCCTCTATGCTCGTGTGAAGGAATAAAGACTTGGACGGCTGTAGGGATTTGTTGAGAATCACATCACACAGCTAAAAAGTAGGTAATATTGTTCATATTCTTTTGCTTATTTTAGTTCCCTTCTAAGTGCATAATTGTGAGCTCAGTGGGTTTTGGGGACTAGCATCAACAAAGACTCTTGCTAAGTTTTATTGTGGACAACAGATTTTAAAAAGTATTTTAGTTGTCTTCTCTTGCATGATTAAGATGCTGGTGATGAAATTAAAATTCAAACCCTTTTAAAAATTGAAATAATGGGCTTCTGTCATGATCTGTACTGCAGGGGTCAGTGTTCCAGCTTTATTGATATATAAATGATAAATAAAAATTGTGTGAATATATGTGATCTTTCTATATACTAAATCATGGCGAAATGTACAGTCAAGCCAACAATAGATCGTTCTCTTCAATATATGTATGTATATATATACACACACACATACACACATATATATGTATATTTGATAATCTTTGCTGGGTGGCACCTCATCTCCACTTCCAGCAATTTCAACACATTAGAATTTTCATTGCCTATTGAATGGTTGTGCCTATGTGCATGGGCATGGACAGGCCATGGCATACTCATGGAGGTGGGAAGACAGTTGCTAAGCCTGTGAGAATCACTTCACTCTTTCTACCACATGGGTCCCAAGGATCAAACTCAGGTCACTGGCCTCGGCAGCCAGCATCTTTACCTGCTGAGCCACCTGGAGCTTCCTTCCTAACGCCAGCCACCACAAAGGACCAATATCAAGTTTCTGGAACTTATTCAGCTTTGAAATGAAAGCTGGTGCTGTTTGCGTTACATCTTCCATAGATTTAAGAAGAATTTTCACTATTTTGAGAAAGACAGAGATGACCTTTCAAACTCACTGGCTTTGCACGACCTTGAACAGCAAACTGTGCTGAACCTGACTAGACACATTGTTCGGTAGCACAATATTTAAAAAAAAAGTGTATTAACTTTAGGGATTTGTGAGGGCATACATCTATAATTCCAGCACTTGAGAGATACAGGCAGGAGGATCAGAAGTTAAAGATCATTCTTGGCTACATAGGGAGTTAGAGGATAGCCCAGGTTATGTGGAAAACAACCTGGGCTATGTGTGACCCTGCCTCAAACAAAACAAAACAAAAGCCTAAGCAAAACAACAATAATAAACCCAGAAAGCAACAAAACAACACCCCCAATAGTTCAACAAATTCTAAGTAGTGATCCAACTTGTAAGTGAATGGGGCCTGTCTTAGAGTTTCTACTGCTGTGAAGAGACACCATGATCATAGCAGCTCTTACAAAGGAAATGTTTAGTTGGGGTACTTCATTTGCAGTTTAGAGATTTAGTCCATTATCATCATGGTGGGGAGCATGGCAGTGTGCAGGCAGACGTGGTACTGGAGAAGGAGCTGAGAGTCCTACATCTTGCAGGCAACAGGAAGTCAACTGAGACATTAGGTAGTATCCTGAGCATAGGAAAGCTCAAAGCTTGCCCTCACATGACACACTTCCTTTAACAAGGCCACACCCACTCCAACAAAGCCACACCTTCTACCAGTGCCACTCCCTATGAGATTATGGGGATCAATTGCATTCAAACTACCTCAGGGCCATGTTTCTCAAAGTCTAATGTCTAAATGGAGGGAATAACTCCATTATACACACACTGTTGCTAGGGGTAACTCCATTATACACACATGGTTGCTAGGGGTGCTTTCAGCTGCAAGAGACACAGTATTTGATCAATGGTGGCTTAAAATCCTTAGGGTATTTGGCAGCTTATTTGCAATGGAGCCCCATCAACGACCCCTAAAAGACTCAGGTCCTTCCTGTCTCTAGTTTTTTTCTGCTTTGCTTTCTGTGGTAGCTGACTCATCTTAGATGGCTGCTTTTGTCCCAGCCTGCTCTACCCCTACGGTTCTGATGTTACAAGGAGGTGGTCAGATCAGTTTTTTATGCGGGTGCTAAGGATTTGAACTCAGGTAATTGTTTTTACCCAGTGAATTAGCACCCGGCCCTCTGACTTTGAGGCAGAGTGTCACTCTCTAGCCCAGTCTGGTCTTGAGCTTGACGTTCTCCTGTGTTAACTTCCTGCGCTGGCTTTATAGACACACACTGGCAAACTCAGAATCTGCCCAGAATCCGACTCTCTCCTGAGAACAGGCAGCCTTGCCTGAGTGAAACTTGTTCTGTGAGCGCTGTTGGAAAGGCCACCTAAGCGCCACAGCTGCCCTGCTCGCCGGGAGCATGGATGCCCGCATCTGCAGAGGTGCACTTGGTTCCAGAGGACAACTCTCTATGCAGATGTTGCGCTGTGTGCCAGGGAGGCACCCTCAGCATCGTGCAGACTCCAAATGGAATGTGTGAAGGGTTCCAGAGAAGACATTTTGGTGTATTCCACTGCAGACGGAGTCCGGGAGGTGGGGGAGTTTGAGAGAGATGTTCAGACCCCCGTGGCCAGTTGCGGGGTGGAAGGTTTCTTTGTTTTTCCATCTGGAGACAGAGCTGAGCGTCAGAGTTTCAGCTTCGGTAACGGTTGGGTGTTGGCAACCAGGGTCCATAGAGGCAGAAGTGTCTGTGAGAGGCGGCTGAGGTAACAGTGACTGACTGTCAGGGATAAGGCTGCAGACTGGGCTGGGCCACCTCTGAGGTTTTTTGAAATTTTTTGTTACATTCATTTATTTATGAGTGGGTGGGAGTATTTCACTGGAGGTCAAATGACAACCTGTGGGCGTAGTTTCTCTCTCCCCTGTGGGTCCTAGGGAGTGAGTTCAGGTCATTTGGTTTGGCGGCAAGAGCCTTTATTTTGCGAGCCCTCTAGCTAGTGTGTTCAGACACTTTGGCCCTCTCAACCCCTTTATCGGTTTTTAAATCCCCGCACCCTGGTGCTTCAGGGCTTGGAATCTGCCTGAAAACCAACACACTCACTTTCTCCAAGTGTGTGAGAGATTTGGTCTAGATTTTACTGGCACTGGAGAGGAATTTATGATCCCTGTATTCTCACTGTGAATCCTAAAGGTCTTTACATCTCCCAACGGGCAAATGCGATTGGAAAGGGAAGAGACCTACTTCTGTATCAGCCCAGCTGGCTCACATACATAGACAGAGGCACGCACAGGTTGGTGGCCCCATAGTCAGCACCCTAGACAATGTTCTGCGTGATTAGCTGCCAGTGATCTCTAAGTGGGCACTTGTGTAACTGCTTCCATTTAATCAGCACTTTTTTTTACATGTATTCATATTTTCACCTCTTAGTACAGTAATATGTTTATATTCTAGGGACAGATCCATTCTGATTTTCCCAATAGTCAGGCTATTATTACTACGACTCCCCTTCTTCCTCTTCTTCCAGTTGTATTCCCTGTGTTTGGAACATTTGCTTGTTGTAGAAAATGTCGGTTTGATTCTGGTTCTACCTATTTCGCCTAGCCCCGTGACTAGCTCCCCCACAAAGTGAAAATAACCCAAAAATTGCTTTCTGAATGAGTTACTATTTTAGATTTTATAACTTTCTATAGAATGGAAATGTCTTTCTTTCTCTTCTTCCTTCTTCCCCTCTTCACTGTCTTTATTTCCTTTATTTATTTATTTCCTTTATTTATTTATTTATTTCCTTTATTTATTTATTTATTTATTTCCTTTATTTTTCTTTATTTCTCTTCCTCTTCTTCATCTTTATTCTTTGACAGAGTCTCAAGTACCCCAGGCTGGCCTTAGCTAATGTTGTAGCTAAGGATAAGTTTCTAATCTGGTGACCCTAGCTCCCAAGTTCGCAGGTCACAGGCATACACCACTACGCCTAGTTGGGATATGCCATTTTAATTATTTATTTGAGCAGAGCAAAAAAAAAAAAAACCCATGAAATGCAATACAACATTGAGAAAGAAGTTTTTAATTAATTAACAAATAGCATATTTCCATATCTCCCTTATCTATCATCTTGCTGACTTGAAGAGGTAAAATATGAGTTGGAATGAGAAGTTTACTTTTATCCATAAGTCTGTCTGAGCTTTATATATTATAAAGGGCTCCTTTTAAATTTCAGCCCTTACTTGAGTGTAGCTTATCACTATTTGTTTTGTTTAGATTAAAAAATTAATTATATGTATGTGTGTGGGTATCTGCAGTGCCTACAGAGGCCAGAAGAGGGCATTCGCTCCCCTGGAGTTGTAGTTAAGGTGTTGAACCACCCACCGCGGGTACTAGGAACTGACCTTGGGTCCTCTGTAAAAGGGCAACTGCTTTTAACCCCTGAGTCGTCTCTCCAGCTGCTAACTGTTAGTGCTCAACAAAGCCTGTTTCGTCAAAACAAAATAAGCTCATTTAGGGATATGGATATCTTAGTTGGGGTTTCTATACTGTGACACAAAGCACTAGGAGCCAAAGCAACTTGGGGAGGAAAGAGTTCGTTTGCTTTACAATTCCACATGGCAGTCATCATCAGCGGAAGTCAGGGTGGGAGCTCAGTGCAGGAACCTGGAGGCAGAACCACAGCAGAAGCCACGGAAGAACTGGCTTGCTTCTCACGACTTGCTCCACCTGCTTTCTGATATCACCTGGGACCACCTGCCAGGGAGGCCCCACCCATTGCGATCTGGATCTTTCCATCAATCACTAATTAAGGAAGAGCTCCACGGTTTGTCTACAAACCGGTTTTACAGAGGCCTTTTCTCAGTTGCCGCTCCCTTTTCATAGATAACTAACTTGCACCAAGTTGGCAGGAAACAGGACAAAGTACTTGGCTCACAGTCCTTCAGGGTTTGAGACATCTACGGTGCTATGAGTCAGATTTGCGGACCGCCTTACGCTGAAGGTGCCTGCACTCCTCCCATGTGTTACTAACTCCTGCACACGACTGCAGCAGGTGTGATTTCAGGGGTCCTAACCCTGATGCCAACCTAGCCTTCCTAGGAACTGGTTCACAGTGCTCTCCACTTATCTGTGTCCCCCTCTGCACTTACAGTTAGCAGTCAGTTGTAGTTTGAGAGCTGTAAATGGAAAATCCCAGATATAAACAACATGTAAGTTCAACATCTTGTATTACCCTGCACGGCATGGTGAAAACTGTGCTCCCTTCTGCACTTCCTGGGTAGAAACCATCCATTGCCACGTGCGTGTGTTTGTGTGTGTGTGCAGCCTTCACAGTGGCTACTCAGCAGTTGTTGTCTTCATTGACATCATATCTGATTATCTGTTTTGTGCATGAGATATAGAGGATGAGGGAGATAATCAAATTTATATAATTTGTTCCATTTTTTAGTTATTGTTTCTAGTTTCTTACTGCTCCTAAGGTAAAAAATTGAATTCTATTGTAGGTATGTTCATATAAGGGAAACACAGAGTATATATTGGGTTTATTAATATATATACAAAGCTAAGTACTATTCATGATCTCAGACATCTCCTGGATGACATGACTGTGTCCCCTCAGATAAGTAGAAACTATCACATCTATTGTTTATTAATATTTCCATTTCTTATAGTTTAAAATATTTATTATTCTTATTTTATGTGTGCAGTGCTTGTCTGCATGTGTACCATGTGTCTGCAGTACCCTTGGATGCCAGAAGAGGGCATAGGATCTGGAGTTTCAGGCAGTTGTGAGGTCCCTATGTGGATGCTGGGAATTGAACTTAGATCCCCTGCTAAGGCAGCAAGTGCTCTTAACTACTGAGCCATCTCTCCAGCCCACTTCACAGTTTTGCAACTACGCTTTGGGTGAAAATGTTTTGTGGACATGTGATAAATGTTTGCTTTGATGTAACCCATAACTTGGTTGGTGGAGACTTGAAACTGCAACCCAGCTCATCAGGGTGGTCCAAAGGCTAACATGAGGTAGAGGGGGGCTGTGGAGTCTAGAATCAGACTGGGGAACCAATGCCAAGCAGGCTACCATCCTCTAGGGGTCACCTTCCGCCACACTCAAGGATGTGCAGAAGGCAGAGAAGGCTGGTGTGTAGAGCTGGAAGTCAGTCTCCAGTCAGAATTTCTCTCTTCTTAACCAGTTTCCTGAGGCTGCCAGGCGTGAGTGACATTTGATGGCTCTTGAGTTTTCCTCGGGATGGCATTTCTTCCATTCCAAATGCTGAGCTTTTGGCTGCTTTCTGTTTGTTGTTACAAATAGCTGAATGTCTCCCACTCTGTCTTCTCTCTTCATACTAGGTGCTGTGGAGTCGGGTGAGTAAGAAAGGGTGAAACCTTCGAAGTTAAGATTTCAGAAACATACATACACTAGAACAACCCTTGCCTCTAAACCAGGGCACGAAAGAACAACCCCACAACCAGCCAAGTAGATAATCAAATGCAGGCACATTGTGAAGCTCAGAGATATAAAGATGATGGCTGTTTAAATCCCACCATTTACAGATACTTGTTTCCACTTCTGTGCTCTTTCTAGTCCTTCCCCTTACACTGCAGATGCAAAGCACACACATGTCTTCATGTATAGTTGTAGGGGTCTCTGCAAACACCAGGACCATCATAGCAAAGATCTAAGAGGGGCAAGAGAGAAATCTGGCTCAGCACAACTCAGGAGATGGTGTTGGTTCAAACTTCTAGAGTCTGACACCTGGCAGCTTATTTTAGGCATGTTGAAACATAGTACAGTTTGGAAAGATGTTTCCTGATGCAACACAGTCCCGTTTGAACAATGAGGCATAATTTGTGTTGAAGAATATATATATATATATATATATATATATATATATAATTTATATGAAGAAGTATGCTACTTCTTCCATAGAGGTGGGCTCTATAGATATTCTACATATGTTATCCTAAGGGCCTGGGGAGGATCATGTGGGCTGTTATCCACCTCTGGTCTTGGCTGTGGGATCTTGAGGGAGGGAGCTCCTAGTCATACAGCTAGCACACAGGTCACCTAGACTAGCAGCCATCTCCATTTCTGCTTGTGGAAGTTTGGGGGAGCCATTTGTGGCCTGGCCCTACAGATAGTGCAGGGTTCACTGAGGCTACAGATCACCTCCATTCCCAGCCTTCTGAGTGGAAAATAGATTATATACATCTCTTCCTTTGAAGTGACAACCCTGTGTGTTTAACATTCCTGGTTTCCCTGATACTTATCTGTGAGCACAAGGACCTTTGTGCTCCCAATATGTACACAGTTATAGGATTTCCTAGGGAGTTTGTAATTTTCTATGCCAATTTCAAATTACATTACAAACATGCATACATATATCATAATACACACATACATACATACAAGTGTGTGTGTGTGTGTGTGTGTGTGTGTGTGTGTGTGTGTGTGTTGGAGGCCAGAGGGAAGTTTTGGATTCCCTAGACCTGGAGGAGTTACAGGCAGTTGTGAGCCATCTGACATGCATTCTGGGAATGTATTTCAGGTCTTTTGTAAGAGCACAATGTGTTCTTAATGGCTGAACCATCTCTCCAGCCCCCATTCTTTGGTTTCCAGAAAACTTAAAATAGTGGACATTTCATTTTCTTTAGTGATGTTTTGAAGTACCTGTCATCTTACCCATCAGCGCTTGAAACACAAACATTTCTAATTGACTAGATGAAAATGTTATCTTAGGATTTTAATTTGCTTCTCTGGCACCTGCTGTTGCATGCAATTTTGTTTAGTCATAGTTTTTGTATTCCCCGGGTGTTTCATGCTTCAGTCTCTTTGATATTTCCTATTGTGTCAATGGAAAAAACTCAGATAATGCTGGATTCCAATATGAAATACAGTGAAATAATTTCAAGTTTTAAAAAGTATTTTGAGGCTGTCAGGGAGTCTGTGGCTCTCCACTCCCAGTCACCAGGTCTTGCCAAAGTCTTGTTCCTGCATCTACACTGTAAATGGATGTCTTCCCAGCAGAGAGTCATCTGGGACCGGACAGGAGGCCAGATAAGGAGTCATGTCCGAGTGGACCTGAAGGGGGTCTCAGGTCACAGGCTTTGTGGCACGTTGTGGAGATGTGCACCCTCCCTTTCGCTCCTTTCAAAGGCAGTGCACGTGAGAGGGGCCTTCCACATATTCTTTAGTTTTTTGTGTCTATGGTGTAGTCAGGAGGCACTGAGGTGTGTGTGTATGTGTGTGCACACGTGTTTACATACATACAGGTGAATGTGTGTGTGCATATGCACATGCAGGTGAATGTGTGTGTGTGTGCATATGTGCATGCAGGTGAATGTGTGTGTATGATGAAGGTTGATCTTGGGTATCCTCCTCAGTGACTTGCCCTCTTACTTTTTTAGATAATCTCTCACTGAACTTGGAGCTTGCTGATCTGATAGATTACTTGACCAACAGGCTTCAGGGGTCCCCTGTTTCTGTTTTCACAATGCTGAGATTATAAACATATGCCATCATGTCTGGCTATTAGGTGGGTACTGGGGATCTGAACACAGGTCTTTGTGCTTGTGAGACAAGGACTATACTGATTTTCTTTACTTCCACCCCCCCGAAATAAGCTTTAAATAATAGCAGTAGGAGAAACTAGAGGTTGAGGTTACCAACATGAGAAATATAGTACTTGACAGTATGATTATGGGCCAATCAGTGAAGACACTTCCTTTGCCACATACATCCCTGAGGCCATGCTGTGTCAGGTGTGAATCTTCCAGAGTCTCAGTCTGAGGAAACCTGGATCTGGAGGCTGTAGACAGTCACAATAGAAGCCTAAGTGAGTGTTCTGTTAGTTTATTTATTTATCAGTGTTGAGAATCAAATCTCAGTTCTGTGTATGCTAGGCAAGTGCTCTACCACTGGGTCACACTCCAGCCCTTGGTTTTCTGACATTGGATTTTACTGTGTAGACCAGGCTTGCCTTAAAGTTGAGATCCACCTACTTCTGCCTCCTGAATTCTGGGGTGACATATGTGTGCCATTCTGCCAGTGTTCAAACATCTTAATAACCGGTCTGGTGTTGTATGAGGGTGTTATTGAGAGCCCTGTGTCCTTCATGCTGGTGTGTGTGCAGGAGGACAGCCCAGAACAGGACCTATGATGGCCGTCTCCAGATGCTAATGATACCCTGAGATGCTGTTTTAGTTTCTTTTCTGTTGCTGTGTTAAAGTACCCTGACCAAAGCAACTTAAGCAATAAAAGGTTTATGGATTCACAATTTCAGGTTACAATCCACTTCAGGGATGCAGAAACATGAAGCAACTAGTCATATGATGCTCAGTCAAGAGCAGAGAACAGTTAATTGAAGAATGTGTACTAGTCCGTTCCCTCCCTCCCTCCCTCCCTCCCTCCCTCCCTCCCTCCCTCTCCTCCCCTCTCTGAGATAGGGTTTCTCTGTGTATCCTTGGCTGTCCTGGAACTTTCTCTGTAGACCAGGCTGGCCTCTAACTCATAGAGATCTGCCTGCCTCTGCCTCCCAAGTATTTGGATTAAAGGCATGAGCCACCACCACTCTTACACAGTTGAGAGTCTCCTTCCTAGGTAATGGTACCAACCACAGTGAGTGGGTCTTTCCACCTTAAATGAATGTTACTGACACACCCACAACATGATATAGATAGTCCATGATAGAGACTCCATTCTCAGTTGATTCTAGATTGTGTCCTAAAATACATCAACAGAATTGTGCTTCTTCTATCCTTTACCTGCTATACCAGGTGCTTCAACCTTTCTCCTGTGATCTGGTTTACTAGCTGTCTGGGTACCATGCTCCGCACCCCCAACTCTTCATTTCCTAGTGCTGGAGCTCCCCCAGAAGTTCCTGTTTCCATTTTGGTTGAACCAAAGGGCTCTGTTTCAGTCTCTGGTCTAGGGGTTCGATGTGGTCATCTTCACAAGCATAAAGTTGTGTAACTCTCAAAAATACTTCACAGACATTTAAAGTCAGCTTGGGATGTACCCAAATGGGCTTGTGGGCTTGATTTCTTTGTAGCTACCTTCTTTATCTCCATAGAATCAGGACATTCACATCTTGGTGGTGGTTTGTGAAGAATTTCTAATGACAGTTGTTTCTAGGACGGGACGGGGATGCACGTTTCCAGAGTTATCTGAGGGCAGAAGATTGAAATATGTAGGCATTTGTGATTGGGAGGTGCTTCAGAATGAAGAACTGCACTAAGATTTGAACTCCTAGTTGGGCGTGGCCATGCCTGTAATCCCAGCTCTTGGGAGATGTTGGCAAGAGAGATCAGGAATTCAAGGCCACTTTTGGCCACATAAAAAATTTGAAGCCAGGCTAAGGTACAAACAAGAAAGCAACAAAATCAAATAAACAACAACAACAACAACAAAAACCCTAATGAACCAAACATAACCAATAAGATGTAACTTCCAGAATCTTAGAATATGAATGCATTTGCGAGTCTTAGATAGTTATGGTAAAGCCAGGCCATATGCATGGGTTGGTCCATGAGGAAGTTTGTAGATGGAAGTTTCTGTCCTATCCAGTCTCGCAGCCATTTAGTCCCAAAGAAACCCACAGAGGCTTATATTAATTATAAACTGTTTGACATCATAGCTCAGGCTTATTACTAACTAGCTCTTACAACTTAAAATAACCCATAATTCTTATTTATGTTTAGCCACGTGGCTTAGTAACTTTTCTCAGTAAGGCATTCATATCTTAATTCTTCCGTGTATGGCTGGCTGACAACTGTGTCTCTTTTCCTCTTCCCAGAATTCTCCTAGTCTGGCTGCTCTGCCTATACTTCCTGCCTGGCTACTGGCCAATCAACATTTTATTAGACTAATATGAGTGACAAATCTTTACAGAGTACAAGAGCATTATCCTACAGCATATTTCTGGGCCTATACTGAGATGGGTACTGAGGTTGGGAAACATCTTCAATGGTGGGCAGGATATTGAAAAATGGGAAATACCACCACTTAGCTGGATTTCTCTCCCCCCTTTTATTACACCCGGGCTCCTAGTGCATGCAGTGGTGCCCCTCCTTCTCCAATTAACTCTCCTCAAAAATACCCTTATGAACACTGTTGTGATTACTTTTTTATTGCTGTGATAAAATATCATGACCAAGGAAACTTCTAAAACAAAATTTTAAATTGGGGCTCACGGTTCTAGAGGGTTAGAGTCCGGGACCTCATCAAGGTGGGGAGCATGACAGCAGGCAGGCACATGGTGCTGAAGCAGTAGCTGAGAGCTCACATATTGATCCAGGGTCATAACCAGGATGCCTGTGAGACCAAACTCTGAAGGTGTTCTAGTCCTTTGATACCCATGGAGGATCTGAGGACACTCTAGTTCCTTATGTGTTATGTAGCATCTACATGTAAGTTATGTACAACCTCCTACATGTATTAGCTCATCTATGGATGACTTATGTACAACACCCAAACAACCCAAATGGTCTGCATAAATAGTTGCTATACTGTACTGCCTAGGGGATAATGATGAGACAGTCTCCATGTATTTAGTACAGATATGTATTTCTGTGAATATTTTTGACCCACAGTTGGTTAAATCTGTGAATACAGAACCCTTGGATGGGGAGAGCTGACTGAGGTAAACGAGGCCCCACTCCAAGATGTAGAAGATGAAGTTGCTGAAGTGCATTGTTCCTGAGTTCCAGTTTAGGGGTCTCCCGTGCCATCAGGTGTTGATTACTGCCGCTGGTGGAGACACCAGCCAAGGATGTTCATTGCCTGTGGTGGGGGTGGTCATGGAACCTCTCGCTCATCATGCGGCTCAGCTGTCTTCAGAGGAAGTGTAAGCTCATTGGCCACACACTCATTCACTCCAGTGTCTGACTCTGGAAGGCCTTTCCAGCTTCAGTTCCCTGGTGACTCCACTTTGAGATGTGTGCTACCTTGTGCTTCCCAAGGACAGTTCTGGACAGTTCTACTCTTCCACTCTGGAAAGTAGTTCTGTCCCAAAGAGGCTCAGATTTCAAACCTCTCAGGTATTTACAATTCATGGTGGCCTGGTTACTGCATGGACAAATCTTCCCCAGCACAGTGTGTTTGAACTAATGTTTCCCAAGTCTGTTTGGTAACAAAACCCTTTGCCTGTGTGTTCATGTGTTTACACCATACAGAGGCTTTTTTGAATTAATTGGGATGTCTTCCTTAGTTGCTTCTCTCTCTGAATCTGGAGCTCACAGGTTAGTCTAGGCTGCTGGCCTCCCCAGTTTCTCCTTTCCCAGGGCTGGGATTACTGTAAGCTCTGCCACCTGGTCTCTAGCCTGGGTGTGGGGCACTGGCAAAGGTCCTCATGTTCGTACGGCAAGACTTTATGTCACAACTGATGAGTGTACGGTGACGCTGATGTGACATACCACCAAAAGCCCATAAGTTTGAAGATTCCTTCTTGGTGTTGTACCTTCTATAGATCTGGACAAATTTACAATGACATGTTCACCATTATAGTACCACAGAGAATGTTTGCGTCACCATAAAAGTCCTGTGCACTTCATATAGTGTCTCCCTCCTTCCCTTCCTGGCTTCGGTGGGCATTGAGGTTTATAGCATGTCCACAGTTCTCTTTCCCATAACAACATACAGTGAGAATCACAGAGGTCATAGCCTTTACAGAGTGGTTTCTTGTACTTATTAATACACATGCAAGATCCCTTCATGTCTTTGCATGGTTTGATAGCTAATTTGTTTTTAATGCTGGGTAATATTCCAGAGTCTGGATGTACCATCTTTTAAAATATGACAGTTTCGGGACCATTTTCCTGTCAAGAAAGAAAAACGGATCTGACTAGAGGAAGAATGAGCTAATCTGGTAAAGCCATTTACGAACTGAACATCAAACCAAGAAAGATGATGGAACCCAGAGGATGAATAGGGAAGCCAGTGAGAGTCTGGGAGGAAGACTGGCTTGATGGACATACAGATTTCAAAAGAGTCTTTCCTTCTCCATGTGAGTATTGGCATCCATGCACCATGGAGCGCACAGAGAGATCAGAGGACAGCCTCAGATGCTGGCTCTCACTTGCCACTGTTTGAAGCAAGGTCTCTACTTTGTTTTTCACTGTGATCATAAGACCAACTGGCTCATGACCTGCTGAGTATTCTCTTATCCCCACCCTTTATCTCCCATAGGATTTGAAGGCTTACTGATTTGAATGTGACTGTGTCTGACTTTATGTAGGTTCCAGGGACTTGAACTCATGTCTCCGTGCTTGTCCGGCAAACACTTTACCCACTTCTCCATCTCTTTAGCACTTTATAGGGTCTATAATAGTGGAGATAGACAGATTGACACATGACATCCATGGAGCTGAATGATAATTATATCTATGTTAAGTGTTAACTTTGGCAAAACCAAACAATTTCCCTGAGCTTATCCAGCCGGAGAGAACAGACAGCATGAATAAAGAAAGACATGTGGGCGGCCGAGTACAGGGTGCGTATGGGGAGCCATATGTAGATGGTTGTGTTGGAACATGGGGTGTTTTCATTTTAACCCCGACTCTTCTTGATGTGGATGCTAATTTGGGGGTTATGGAAACCGTGTGGGCCACGTTCTTGGCTTTGCCTGGTGTCCTGTTCTGGCCACATGTCTCAGTGTTCTTTTCCTCGGACCGACACTGTGCTGTTGTCTTGGAGGTCTCTGGTGGGGTGAGAGGTGTCTGCGATGGGTTCCCTCTAGCACACGGTGACTCCTCAGGATGGAGGAGAGATTCAGTGTCTCTCTGGGGTGGTTGTGTGCTTGGCAGAAAGATCTGGACGTGGTGCTCTCAGCATTTCTCTTCCTGCTTGTTTGGATGAACCTCTTATAGCATCTGCCTTTGTACTAAGCCTGCAGGGAACCTCAGAATTGTGCTGGAATGCGTCTGAGACCGTTTGCTATCCATACACCATTGTTCCTTATTGCTTTCTGTTTCAGTACCTTGGTGCTGTGTCTTATTACTTTTGTCCAGAAGGTCTCTTTCTACCTAACAAATAATATCAGTCTTTCCTCGCTTTTAAGTCCATATTATTGAGGATAAAGCTGAAACAGAAAGGAGCGTTTGATCTCATAAAATTAAGGAGTTCTGAAGGGGGTAGATGAGGCCCTGTTCAGGCTAGAGAAGCTCAGCTGACTTAGAAATCCAGTTAGGAGATTGGTGGGGTGAATTGTGTTAAAGATTAAAAAGCCCTTTAAATGTAACTTGAATCTTGTATCTGGACCCCTGATGGAAGGAAGGTATTTAATAGATCTTCCAAGATGGCAGCTCGTCTGTAGAGGACTGGCCAAAGCTCTCAAAAGCGTTTATTGAAGTGGCCCTTGCTTCTCCTCAGAAGAAACAAACACATACTCATTTCATCATTGGCTGTTTAGGTTTTAGCTTAACTTTGATTTCTGGGAAGCAGACTTGACTTCCCCAGGGTGGATTTCATTCAGTAAATAATGCTCAACAGATGGGTCAGTATCTCCCATGAGCCTTGGATGCCATAACTCAAAGATCTTGAAGGGGCTTCTAAGTTAACGCATTTGAATGACCTTTGAAAGCTGAAATTAGTAAGCAAGACCAAGATGGTTCAAGGTACTGGATACAGCAATAAAGAAGATCTCTATTACCAGGAAGCGTGTCTTCCAAGTGGGAATGTAGAAAACATGGCGAATAACAAACAAGATAATTTCAGGTAGTGATGTGTACTGAGCTGGGAAACAAAGCAGAGAAAGGTGAGAGGTCAGTACTGGGCTGGGAGGGCTGGAGCTCCTTGGGAGAATGGGTAATAAAGTAGGTGATGGAAGAACCCATGGAGTCTGGGCCTGGCATGGTTAGGGTGACAAGCGTTTGAAGCCTGAGGGGGTAGGCGAAAGAGGACAGCAGGAAGAGAACAGTAGGCAGGTCTACAGGCAGACAAGCAGGGAGAGTGAGGAGACAATACCTGCAAGGAGCAGCAGAAGCCATCTCCCACAAGATCTGTGGCCAAGGAAGACTCTGAATCTTATTCTAGTGGAAAAGGAAGCCATTCCAGGGGTTTGAGCAGAGGATAGGCAAAACTTTACTTACGGTTTAAAGCAATGCCATTGTGATGATGCATTTATAGAAGGGAGTGGGGGAAAGGATGAGGGACACAGAGGAGATGATTTGGAAGTTATAATGGTAATCTAGGCAGGATTGGCCAGCTGGATGTACTGGGAGGTTCTCATGGATGGGGTGAGGACACACACATTTGGGATGTTCTTGGAATGTAGAATGCTCTGAGTTACTGAATGGATGCGAGGAATGAGAGAAGAAGATATTAAGAGTGAAAAAAGAAAGAATGGCTCCTGAGATTTTAGTTTCCTACATTTTTACATCTGGGGATAAATTTGCAGGCTGGTGTGTGGTTGGTCATGTGGTGGCAACCGGGAAGTCAAGAGCTCCAGCTGGAAGTGGACCAAGCTGTAACTCTCAAGGTTGACCTCTAGTATTTCTGCCAGCTCAGCCCCACACCCAAGGGTTCTGTAGCTTTCCAGATAAGGTCAGCTGGCTTGGGCTCGAGTGCTCAAACCCTGGAGCCTGTGGGTGGTATTTCTCACTGAAAACAAATGACGGTGAGCTTTGTTTCTGTTTCCCCTACGGTGCTGAGGATCTAACCAGGGCTTTCCACATGCCAGGCAGACAGGCAACTCTATAGCTCTGTTTCTGAGCAATGGGATACTGACTTCAGAGTGGCCCTGCCTCCTATTGCTCTCTCTGTTCCTCCTGAACCCACGTCTCTCATTAGACCTTCCACAGTGTCAGTGATGGAAACCTGGGCCATTTGTTAGCAGGCTCTTGATACACTCAAATTTTAGGCCATGTGATGGGCCACTATTTCACTATTTCGTGCTTTCCAGGATGCTTGGCAGCATCACTCTTTTTGCACTAGGTTGTGATAACTAGAAATATTCCTAGAACTGTCTAATATTCTCTGGGCACCACGGTTCCCAGCACAGAATTCCCCAGAAGCAGTGTGACCTTCTCATGAGCAGGGCTCTCTGCTCTCTCTGTTCTCTCTGCCTCTTTGGTTGTTAACACTGTGCAAGGTGTACCCTTGGGGACTTGGGAACCATTGTGTTGAGTGAATGGATCACAGATGGACGTCTTTACAAAATTCATTTTTGGTTATCTATTGTTAAAACTGGGCCTCATCCCTGGGTAACCGCATTTGAAAGAGTGAAGGGGTTCAATGTGTTTGATCTTTGGTGGAGCACAGAAATTTGTCCCCACACTTGGGATGTTCCCGTAGTTGTTGACAGGATGTGGCCACGTTTGGCTGTCATTGTTCGTGCAGTTTTTGAACTACGGCGACAGACTATGTGTCTCGCAGATCCCTACTTTCTTCTTCAGGCACTGGAGAATATCGCTGTTACCTAATGACTCCAAGAGCCAGGAAGATGCAACTTTCTCAAGCACAGTCATGAAGATTCTATTTTTCAGGCTAGAGTTGCCCAGAGAGTCCTGGAGCCAGCTCAGCACCTGCCCTTCACCTCTAGATGGAGATTCAGAGTTGAGGGGTCTTTCCCAGTTGGAGCAAGAGTAGTGTTAATAACTCTTCCTGTGAAACAGTCATACCAATTCACACTCCGTGGGGAGCCTTTATCCCACACTGGTTGGAGGGTACCAGTGTGTGAGCTACTCTCAGTGGGCGCTGACATGGCGAGAAAGAGATGACGCACTAACATCCCTCTGTACCGCACCACACAGGACAGCCTCCCACTGGGGATTCTGTGAAATCCCTGGTATGAGTGAGTAAGTGGCTAGTCCTCCCTGTACCCATCTTGTGGCTATCTCCTTTAACCATGTCTCCACTCAGCACTGGGCATGTCCTCTAGCTGCCTGCCAAGGAAGACAGACTTGATAAGGAGCCTTGGGGTCCCCAGCACTGAATAATGTTCTCCCTTTTAGTTTTTATTACTTTACATCTTTATGATTTTTGTCGTATCCTGGTAGCACTTCTTGCAAGGGCTTGCAAACCAAAGCCCATGATCTTATTTAGTATGTAAAGTTTTAGTGGGACAGAATTGCACACATTTGTAAATGTAATTGATGTTTCTGTGGACAGCAGTTGAATTAAGTCATTGCCACAGAGACTGTACGGCTTGCAGAGCCTAAGTTACTTCTTATTTATCCTTAAGGAAAAAGTATACTGACCTTTAACTTACATTATTATTTAGTCAATCTCTTCTTAAGTTGAATTCATTTTAAAATTACTTCATTATTATGAAAATTATTAAGCTTTGAGAAGGGAAAATGCATAAAGGTTCTTTATGTTCCATTATCCAGCTTCACCTTGTGCTAAATCTTCTATTTTGTATTTCATATTACTTTATTTTAACCTTTTAGAGACTGATTCTTACTATGTAACTCAGACTGGCTGCTGAGTGCTGGAATGGAAGGCATGCATTACAATGTCTAGCAATGTTTGTTTGTTTTAAGCAGCATTGTTGATGTCTAATTAATATTCAAAGCTCCACATATTTGATACATTTAGCTTGGTGACTTTGGACTTACCTGTGACACCATAGCCATACTGAGGCGTTCCTCGTTGTCTCCAAACATGTCCTCATGCCTCTTCGTGCTGCCTGAAGGGGCTCCTGTCGTGAGTTTTCAGGGTTCTAACACCCAATAGTGTCATCAGCCGCACACACTGTGTTGTCCAGCCCTTCTTCAGAACTCCCTCATCTTACACGGCTACCCGTCACATCCTCAGCAAACCCTCCTTGCTGCAGAGAAGCAGCTGTGGGAGCCCGTTGTTCTAGTCCCTGCTGCTGCAGGCTCGAGCACTTTTTAAAAGTCTGTGGAATAGTGGCGAATTCAGCTCAGTGGCTGAACACTTATTTAGCAAACACTGATGGTCCTGGGATCACCCTCAGTGCTACAAAATAAGTAAGAAAATTAAACACTAAAAGAAAAAGAATCCCTGTATATTTTACTTCAGAATATGCATTTTCCTTATCCATTCAATTCTTGGTGTGTATATAGTTCCCCCACCATTTTGGCTATTATGAATTCTACTAAAATGAAGCATTTGCACAGCAAAGTAAATAATTGATAGAATAAAAGGCATTCCACGTAAGGGGTGAAAATAATTGCAAATCTATATCTGACAAGGGACTACTATTCAAAATAAATCAGGAAAACACTAGAACTCAGTAGCGAAAGACAAATAGTTCAATTAAAAAATGGTCAAAAGGTATTACATAGAGTGTTCTCCAGGCAAACAGGTCGGCAGCAATACTGTGAGGTTCTGCATTGGAGGCTTGCAAAGGGTCAGCCCATGCCTCTTAGGGTGGTCCTTAGCAAAAAGACAAAAATGGCCAGCAGAGTATCAATCTGGCTTTGATTCCCAGCACTCCCATGGTGGCTCATGACCATCTGTAACTCCAGTTCTAGAAAATCTGACTCTCTGTGGGAACTGCATGCACATGGTACATAAGCATACATGCAGACAAAAACCATAACAATAAATAGATCATAAAAATAGCATATGTTGGCAAGGATGCTAAGGAGCTGGGTCTTTTGTGTGTCAATGAGAGTGTAAATGGTGCAGCGGCCGTGGAAAGGACAGTGTGGAGCTTCTTCTGGAAACAAGGGCTGTCTGAGTCCACAGTTCCTCTTCTGGGTTCACATCGGAAAGAACTGGAATCAGAATCTTGAAGGAATAGCTGT
Source organism: Myodes glareolus (assembly GCF_982192425.1). Lineage (NCBI taxonomy): Eukaryota > Metazoa > Chordata > Mammalia > Rodentia > Cricetidae > Myodes > Myodes glareolus. The sequence continues at coordinate 102,567,475 of NC_142034.1, read as the reverse complement.
ACCTCCAAGTTTATTCGTCATTCATAACAGCCCAAACACAGTCTTGTTTTCTTTATATTCTCTCGTATTGGTATGTTCATGAATGCAATAGTGACATGGATACCTTGGGAGGTAACCAGTTGCTTTCTGATTGTGTTTAAGGTCTACTCGACATAGAGAACTCATACCTACTTCTATAAATCTAAGAACCCATGGTTCAAAGCTCATAGGCACCAGAAGTAAACTTGCTACTATTATTTTGGTAAGTGGTAACTATGTCCATAGGTTCAGACTGTCTTCTAAACACACATTTCTATACCCAGAGATTAGTGTAACTCTCAGTCTGCATCAGAATTTTGTTTGTGCAGTTAATAGACCCTCAACTAACCAAAATACAGAGAATAATTGTCTGCGGCATGCTTAGCAATAAATGGGACATCTGTATCACCCGCCCTGCTGAAAGGCTCAGGGAAAATCACAAAAGAGGCTAGAGGTCAGGAAGGACTAGAGTGAAGCAGAGTCTTCTTGGCACAGCAGGACCCTGCACTCATGAACTCCTGGAAACTGTGATTGTGCAAGGGCAAGCCAGCCAACAGAAAAAAATTCTCCCTTAAGCCAGGCATGGTGGTACATATGTTTACTCAGGAAGCAGAGGCAGCCAGATCTCTATGAATTCGAGGTCATTTTGGCCTAACATAGTGAGTTTCAGGAAAGTTGGGGGCTACTTAGTAAGACCTTATCTCAAAAACAAAATTGCAACAAAAAAATTCTCTCTTGCTACTACTTTCCATATCCTCCTAATTATTTTAATGCAAACATCAGGGATTACATGATTTATTGTGAAACACCAGTAAGTATCTGCAAAGATAAGGGACTCTATGTTATGACTATAAACACAATTTTATTGCCACACTTGAAATAAATAATTTATTAATAGGATCAGCCATCCCCAATGCATCACGATTTGCTTCAAGCAGTAATGATTTAGATATGATACTTATTTGTATTTTTCTCCTATGCAATAGAATAACCATTGATTAGTTATAATCTTAAAAGGAAATTGTGTTCATATACCCTTTAAACCTAGCTTTCACACTATTGATAGACCCAAGTTGGGACACCAGGTTAAGGCGTTTGCACGCTTCCTCTTTGCTTGGCATGATGAGTATTACGGTATTTGTGCTTTCTTCACTCCAGAAGAGTTAGTCAGTGCCTGGAGCAAACAGCAGGAACACAGCCCAAGCATGAAATCTGAAACAACCACAGCTATATAGTCACCTCCATCAGCTCAACGGGATTTACAATACGACTGAGACCAGCAGATATAATTGGGTAAACAGAAAATAGAATTAAGGTAATCTATCCTAAGTGCACCAAATTCCTGTAATGAGTCGCTTTCAGCAGTTGTGGAAACATATAATTACCAAACAAATTACATGTTATTTTTATCTAAGAAGCTAATTAAGTGTTCTGTGTAAATTATTATGTGGTGGCACAAGGATCCGAGTTGTATTAAGTACCTAATTGGAAAAGGGCCGAGACCCGAGAATTTTTCCTGGAAATAGGATTGGAGGAGACGAGAGCTAGTGGATCTGTTAGTGGAGCAGGGAGTTGTGAGAGGGTGGGTGGGATTGGAGAGGGATTGGGCATCTCTGGTTGGTTTTGCTTGAGCTTGGAAGGCCGAGATTAAGTCAGAGTTTAAGTTGGTTCCTTTCGCTAACCTTGAGCGGAACATCTGCCCCATCTGACTCGACTCTAGGTTCTGTCTTCTCCACAAAGGTTACATAACTTCCTGCCTTGGCTTTTATTTCTTGTGACTCAGTAAATCTCCTAGCATCTCCTTGTGAATTGGTGTCCTTTTACACTCTGGAATGTAGGGAAGTGGACATTTGGGGACAGACTCATCTTCCTTCCCATAACTCCAAACAGATAAAACTAAATAAATTTTTCAAAGAAACTTTTAAGTCGAACTAGCTCCACCCAAATATCCCTGTTAAATATCCAGTGTGAACACCTGGCTCTCTGCAGGGCAAAGCAAACCAGAAGGAACACAGTGTATAGATCAGAAGATAACATCAAAATCAGATACTATTAAAGTCCTGGAGTCAATAAGATATTATGTCCATGAAATAATAACAGAATATTTTCATCATTGAAAAGCAGAGAAGAGTTCTTACAAATTTAAAACATGAGTGCACGGATGCAGTGGATGCAGAAATACCCTAGAGTACTTGAAAATTGAGAGAAGAAACTTGAGAGAAGAAACCACAAAGAATTAGGTGGTTATCTAGGCACGGAAGTGCTGGGAGACAAAACCCAGCAGCTCTCTGTGAGGTCAACCTGGTCTACACAGTGAGTTCTAGGCCACCCAGGGCCACCAAGTGAGACCATACCTCAAAGAATGAAAATCTTAAAGTGTTACATGTTAAGAATCATGGAAACAGTAAGATATCATTAGTGGTTTGATGGAACATGTGGGGCAGACATGTCAGCAGACAATAGGGAATCTGAAAAACTCATGTTAACGGATAGGAGTTCTTGAGATCAGGGCCTCATGCTTATGGAATGAGCTATTTTCTCAGCTCCTACAAGCCTAGTTTCTTAAAAATATTCTTTTTGTAAATTCTTTGAGAATTTTACACAATCTATTTGATCATCTATACCTCCTCTAACTCTTCCAAGATCCCCGCAACTTCATACATTGAATCCAAGTTGTTCTTTTCACCTAGTCCTGGGGGTGCGGCCATCCACTGGAGCATGGCTGACCTATCAGGGGTCATACCATTAACAAAAACTGATTCTCCATCTTCCAGTTGCCTTCCACAGCTCCGCAGCCAGGGGTGGCGGCTGGTAAACCCTCCTCTCCCATGCTAGAATGTCAGCCGGCTTGATCTTGTGCAGCAGTCACAGCTGCTCTGAGCTCAGGAGCGCAATAGTCCAGTCACGTTCAGAGGACGCAGTTTTGCTCGTTTTCTCCCTGACCTCTGGCTCCTAAAGTCTTTCTGTCCCCTCTTCAACAGTGCTTCCTGAGCCTTGGGGATTGGTATAGATGTCCCAGTTGAGGTGGAGAAAGCAATGGTTGGCATCCTATGCACTTTGATGAGTTGTTCGCTTCTCTGCCAACCACCACCCACTGTACAAAGAAACTCTGATGAGCTCTGAGGCTGCACTCATCTGCGAGTATCGAGAGTTTAGAGGGCAGTTTGACACTATGTCTATTTGGTAGAATAGTTGTAAGGTAACCCTGGGGCCCCTGAGTTCCCTAACCATGAATTCTTGACAGATGTGCAGAGGCATTTGTTTCCTTCTCTGCAACAAAGAGAAAGTGGTTGGCTATCTCCACAACATTTCTGTCACTGTCGAACCATGGTGGTATCTTGCTGTGCAGGTAATTATTATAGTTCACAAAGTTCACATCCGGGTAAGTCTGTTGGTGACTCCCCTACCTCCCAGCAGCCTACACAGCACCTTCTAGTCCTATGGAAGCTAAGCTTTCTTTTCAGCACTAACTCTGGTTTATTATGGAAAGGAAGAAATCCATAACAAGATATTCCTATTGAGTGTCAGAGGAGGGATTGATTTTTCTCCTAAGTGGGTGGTGGTGGTGAAATTGCCATATTTTCTGTAGTCTATACTGTGGTAGAAAAAAATGCTGAATTGGAGTTATAGGAGAAGGTTTATTGGCCCTGTCTTGCTGTTGGAGAACTGTCTGACCTTCCACAATGCACTGCTTCTTCCTAGCACTGGTATCTCATCTGTGAAATATGGGGAAGAGGCCCTTGGCATCCTTAACTTCCAGAGGTGCTCTGAGAGTGACATGCCATGTTGTGAATGAGCACCGTCAATGTAGCCAGAGTCTGGCTATAGAGCGTGTGACGACAGCCACTGCTAGCCACTGGCAGAGTCTGGCTATAGAAGGCGTGATGGCAGCCACTGGCAGCTGCACAGAGGCAAAGCATGTGACACCCCTGGTGGTCAGGAATTGTCTGTTCTCTGGCTAGATGCAGGCATAGTTGGAAGCTGTTCTCTCTTGTCTTTCAGTTTGGTTCTTTAGTAGATAGGCATCATTTTCATATGAAGCTGTCTCCTCACCTCCACCTCCAGGATGCCCAGGGTCCACCGGAAATGTCATGCCTTCATTTTTGTCCATTTGGTGAGTTTGAAGTAGGGTCTCCTTGCTGTAGCACTGTCAAAAGTTCCAGGCAGGGCCACCAAGATGGCTCAACAGGCAAAGTGCTTGCCATGCCAACCAGATGACCCGAGTTCGATCCCTGGAACCAATGTTAAAGACAGAGCTGACTTCTGAAAAATTGTCCTCTGGCCTCTACAAGGGTACTGTGGCACACTTGTGCCGCCACACTCAAATTTTTGACATAGGCACACACACGTGTACGCTGGCGCACTTGTGCCGTCACACTCAAATTTCTTACATAGGCACACACACAAGGGTACTGTGGCACACTTGTGCCACCACACTCAAATTTTTGACATAGACACACATACTCACACGTTAAATGAACAAATATAAATACAAAACTGTGGCTGGTGAGATGACTTGGGGTAAGGGTGCTTGCAGGTGCTCGAATTTTCTCTGAAACTACAGAGGACAAGAGGTGAATGCCTTGGCTTCCTGAACATTCCAGAAGAAACTTGTTTTGGATTGGATACAACTCTTGCCATTGTCTACCTAGTAAGCTATGCCAGAAACGTTCACCGAGTCAGGGAGGACTCAGAGTCTAGTCCTGGCAGAGATATCTACTAACTCTGTGGTTTGGGTGTTATCTTTTAGGAACTTAATCCCCACATCTATGAAGTAGATTTGGGCTTCAGTTATTCAGGAATCTCCCATCTTTCCTTCCTCAGACACTTTAAAAATTATCTTCTTGCCTTTTCTCCTTATGCTATGCTATGTATCTGTCAGCAAAACAAGACACATTATTAACTAAGTAAAAAAAATGTATTGTATCACAAAACATTAATCAACTTTTAATTATCATTTAGAACTGTCTGTTTAGCAGGACTAGAGTAATTGATGAAGGACTAAATTACATTACATTTCTTCTATCCCAAAGTCAGGAAACTTAGTGCTGATTTAGAATTTGTGGGTTAGTTAAGACAACCTGTTTCAGTGTTGTTTCCATTAGATGTTACAATATATTACACTATAGGTTCCTATTTCTCATCTATTGGATCCCAGAAGTCACAAATGATTATCTATAGATATATTTATTTTGCTTAAGTAGATTATTTTGTAAACAGATATTTATCTTTCATTTTTGGCCATCCAGACCTGAATAATCACACAGAAAGTATATTAGTTTTGACACTGTTTGGCCTGTTAGCTCAAGCTTCTTATTAATTAACTCTTGCATCTTAAATTAACCCATTTCTATTAATTTGTGTATTGCCACAAGACTGTGGCCTACCGGTAAGGTTCCCGTGTGACCTTCTCCTTTGGCAGCTACATAGTGTCTCTCTGACTCTCCCTACTCTCTCTATATATCTCTTCCAACCTAGCTATATTCTGCCCTGCCATAGGCCAAATCAACTTTATTCATTAACCAATAAGAGCAGCGCACGTACAGAAGGACCTCCCACATCATACAACTACAACACAACTCTTGCACTTCAGACTCAGGGGTCACAGGGAAGGAGGGGTGGAAAGAGTCTAAGAGCCAGATGAATAGGGTTTGTTATAAGACTCTGTTCCCTAGAAGTGTCAGAGAGTCTACGCCGTGAAGTCTCATCAGTATGACCGCCGAAATGGGGATGACACCTGTAGATATGCTAACATGGAAGTGGAAATGGTGTGGGGCTTCAGTCTTAGACAAAGAGCTAGAGGCAACTAAGGAATGTTGAAAACAGGAAAAATAGTTCCCAAATTAGCTATCCAGCACCAAATGGTTAAGATCTGAAATCATATACATACAAATAGCATATTGATCAAGCAGGTTGCACTTACATATTTAGGATATATATATATTTATCCACTCCCCTAATTCCATAACCTCCTCCCCTTTTACTCTCTCCCATGATCCTCAAGCTCCCAATTTACTCAGGAAATCTTGTCTTTTTCTACTTCCCATAGATCAGATCCATGTATGTCTCTTAGGGTCCTCTTTGCTGTCTAGGTTTTCTGGGATTGTGAATTGTAGGCTGTTGGCTTTTCTTGATGTCTAAAAGCCACTTATGAGTGAATATATATTAAATTTGTCTTTTTTGGTCTGGTTACCTCCCCCAATATGATGTTTTGTAGATCTAACCATTTGCCCACAAATTTCAAGATGTCATTATTTTTTTTTCTGCTTTGTAGTAATTCATCGTGTACATGTACCATATCTTCTTTATCCATTCTTCAGTTGAGGGGCATTTAGGTTGTTTCCAGGTTGCTTTGTAGTAATTCATCGTGTACATGTACCATATCTTCTTTATCCATTCTTCAGTCGAGGGGCATTTAGGTTGTTTCCAGGTTCTGGCTATTACAAATAATGCTGGTATGAACATAGTTGAACACATGTCCTTGTGGTATGATTGGTATTGCTAGGTCTTGAGGTAGGTTGTTTTCTAATGTCCTGAGAAATTGCCATATTGATTTCCAAAGAGTATGTACCAGTTTGCACTCCCACCAGCAATGCAGAAGTGTTCCCTTTACCCCACAACCTCTCCAGCATAAGTTGTCATCAGTGTTTTTGATTTTGGTCTTTCTTACAGGTATAAGATGGAATCTCATAGTTGTTTTGATTTGCGTTTCTCTGATGGCTAAGGATGTTGAACATTTCCTTAAGTGTCTTTCAGCCATTTTAGATTCCTCTGTTGAGAATTCTCTGTTTAGGTCTGTACCCATTTTTTTTTATTGGATTATTTTGAACAAGGTTTCTTACCTGCCTCTCTTGCCCAAGGTCTTTCTACAACAGCCACTTTCTTATGCTTCCCCAGACCTGAGAGCATAGTGAAGACAGGCTGCCCACTTCCCACCTCCTACCACTGAGATGGAACAAGATGGTGTTCTGTTCACAGGCTGAGATCTGGCTCCTGAGGGAAGATAGGTCATTGCTCCAGTTTCGGCATCTAGGTCTTGGAAGAAGAAAGCCTCTGTGGGCTTCAGATCTGCCAGCCAGAATGTCTCATGGCCTTGACTTTGAATTGATTGATCCCTGTTATCTCCACCAGGTGTTCTGAGTGCTTTTTGCATGGCTGGACTTAGGCAATTGGACCAGACCTGCCTTGTTATTTTTTTTTCAGTTTGCTTAATTGCACGGGTTATTTTTTGTTTGTTTGTTTTGTTTCTCCAATGAAGAACTTGTGTGTGAAGGATTCTAGAATCCAGGCATTACCAGGGCTTAGCAGCGTTCTCTCATAATTCATCCATCCATCCATCCATCTATCCATCCATCCATCCATCCATCCCTAAATTTCCCTTAAGCAATTCTATGTTTTAGCACTCTGATGGTAAGGACATAGTGCTAATAATGGTAATGATAACAGTTAACAAATACTAAAAAATGTATTCTGAAAGGCTGGGAAGATAGCTCAGTAAGTAAAGTACTTACTGTTCAAGTGTGAGCCCAAGGACCTGAGATAGGATTCCTGATTCTACATAAAGCCAGGCATGAAACACGTACATCTACAATACAGACACTCCTGCAGTGAGATGGGAGATTGAGTCGGGAGGACACATGGAAGCTGACTGGCCATCTGTCCTGGCATACACAGAGGTGAAGAATAAGAGACCCTGACTCAAACAAGATGGAAGGTAAGGACCAACACCCATGGCTGTCCTCTCACCCCATCCCCTCATGTGAACACCAGGGTATGTCCATGACCTACCTGTCAATACTACATTAAATCAGAAACCATGTTGTATTCTTTAAGTTCTTCATTTAATCCTTAAAGTGACTAGGAGACGTTTTTAATCATTCCCTTACCCCATTTGATATATGAAGAAACCCAGGCAGATAGAGCTGAGTCACAGTGCTCTGCAGATCATAGCTGATAAGTAGCTAGAACTGGATTCCAAGTCTTCATTGACAGCTAAGACCCATGAGAGTACAAGTTACACTTGATGAGAAGAACTCCTTGGTGGTTTGTAGATGGAAGTTTCTGTCCTGCCTGGTCCCACAGCCTTTCAGTTCCAAAGAAACCCACAGAGGCTTATATTAATTATAAACTGTTTGGCCTACTAACTAGCTCTTACAACTTAAATTAACCCATAATTCTTGTCTATGTTTAGCCATATAGCTTGGTACCTTTTCTCAGTAAGACACTCTCATCTTGCTTCCTCTGTGTCTGGCTGGTGACTGACTCGCTTTCCCTTCCTCTTCCCAGAATTCTTCTAATCCAGTCACCCTGCCTATACTTCCTGCCTGGCTGCTGGCCAGTCAGTGTTTTATTAAACTAAAACAAGTGACAAATCTTTACTGTACAAGAACATTATCCCACAGTATTTTCCTATTTTTCTTTTCAAAACAAGAACTCTGAATCTAATCTCCTTTGTTTCGCTTTTTTCCTGACCATAATCCATAACAACTTGTAACCAACACTTTAACCAAAGACAAACATCCATAATCCATTTGGGGGGGGGATATGGGCATAGTTTTCTAGGATACTTCCTGATAATTGGGGGGCACTGATAATCTTATGAGGACCCAAAGAAAATTTAGGATTATAGTAAAGTCTTGACTATAGTATTCTGTGAGGCTGGATCATCTCAGCCAGTCTTGAGGCTGTTCTGGATGTAGAACTTGGTAAAAGTTACCAAGAAGCTGTGCTTGACCCTGTTCTTGTCTGTCTAGAATCCTTTTTTAAAAAAGCTTTCTCAGGCCTTATGTGGGAATTCTTGCCAAATATTAGGGTGTCATTTTGTTGGCAGAAGTTAACATCATGCCTAGTCCTACAGCCATTCAGTCCCAAAGAAACACACACACAGAGGTTTATTTTAATTATAAAACTGTTTGACCTGTTAGCTCAGGCTTATTATTAACTAGCTCTTACAACTTAAATTAACCCATAATTCTTTTCTGTGTTTAACTATGTGGCTTTGTACCTTTTCTCAGCAGGGCATTCTAATCATTCTTCCTCTATGTCATGCTGGTGACTGACTCTCTGTCCTTCTGGAATTCTCTTAGTCTAGTCACCTTGCCTATACTTCCTCCCTGGCTACAGGCAAATAGTGTTTTATTAAACTAATATGAGTTACAAATCTTTGCAGTGTGCAAGAACATTATCCCACAGCAGTGGTTCATCTTGATCACCGACTGAATTGAGTTGAGAAGCGCCTAGATATTTGTAAGGCGGTATGCCTCAGTGTGCCAGTGGGAGTGTCTCTAGGACTGAGTAGATCACAGCTCATGGTTCCTTCCTGTATCTTCCTTTTAATTTGCTTCTTGGTTGTCATAATAGGAACTACTCAATTATGCCCTGTCCTTCCAACAATGATAGACTTGTTGATGTCTCTAAATTGTGAGCCAAAATTAATCCTTTCTAATTTTATCTTTTTCTTTTTCCTTTTTGAACTGAGGATCCCAGGCCTAAGTCCCAAACTCCCAATCCTTCCTACTTTTAAAATTTTCTTTCAGGTGTTTTGATGAGAGGAATGAAAATGCGAATACCAGTTATCTACGAATCCTTTAATTCCCCCTATTGACTGGGAAAGGTTCTGTGTCTACCATGGTAATGACACAATGGAAATCTGAGAGTAGACTGACATGCTGTTTACACAGCCAAGGGCTGTCAGAACTCCTCATATTGAGACCTTGGCTTCTTGATGTGGACCCAGGGATCTTTTCATCATTCCAGGTACACAGGTTTTCTCCAGAGGCTAACTCCTCGGAGAGGGAGTCCATGCCTGACATTTGGGAGTGTATGGCAAATGCTGTGTGGCTCAGGCTTGGAGGATGGAACAGTAGATTTTTGTTTCTATTGTTGTTCAGACAGGTTCTTATGTAGCTCAGGCTGTCCTTGGTTGCCCTTGAATTTCTGATCCTCTTGCCTTTACTTCCCAAGTGCAGGATTCCACCATACAGGTTTATGTGTTGTTTTCCAGGGCTTGGTTCATTCTAAGCAAGCACCATACTAACTGAGCTGTATATACAGGCCCCAAACAGTGGCTCTCAGTTAAACTCACGATGAGATCAGTTTGCAGTGCTGGGGGCACTTCAGATCAAACTACAGCAGGGCCCACAGACTCTCACCCAGGCTAGATGCTGAGTGAATTTTTTATTGAAAAAGAAGAAAAATAGCATTTCATATGGTTAGGAGGAAAGCTCATGGGAAGAGTTGAATGCCTGAAGGAATTAAAAAATTAAAAAGGAAGATGTCTGACACAAGGTAGGTAACCCCAAAGTTGTAGCTGCTGTCATAATCGTCATCTCGTGAAAGTTGAATGGACTTATTTAAAGAAAGATGCTGCCATTGACAGATCAGTTCATCCCAATGATGAAGAATAATGAGAAAGAAAAGATCACCAGAATATATGAAGCAAAATATTGCATTGGTTTCTGTTTTTAGGAAGACAGTTTATTAATTTTTAAGCAGATGTTTAACCTTGTCTGACACCACACATAGCAAGTGTACAATTCCTCATGACTGGCAAGCACCTCCTGCTTCCTAAATTGGTCATTTGCAGTTACCAGGGCTGGTTTTCTTGGAAAAGGAACTGGCTTATTAGCATCTAGTTGCAAATGAATGTCACTATTGAAGTTCCTCCTGTTGATACTTGGTCTTGCATTTCTAGCTGTGGGCAGGAGAGAGAATTATGCCTGAACGTTGGGTGTTTTAGCTTTCATTTGTTGAAGAGGTAGAATTATGGTGTGTGTGCTGTGGAATATTATGTTCTTGTGTACACACACACACACACACACACACACACACACACACACAGCCTAATGTCTAAGTTGATGGCTGTTTGGGGGCAACCAGGAATCTTCAGAGCAGATGGGGTTGGATGAATGGACTGGGAGGGTGAAGGGAGAGTTCTGCAAACAAGACGTTGGAAGGACCAGTACATTTGCTTGTGCATCTCCTCACTTGACTTACAGTGCTTATCAGGACCTGGGATGGGGAAGATGGGATGGAGAAAAACACAGGGTGAAGGGAAATAGATATTTCAGTTTCTAATGTGCTTGCCTTGCAAGACACTGAGTTTGATCCCCAAAGCCCATGTAAGAAAGACAGACATAGTGGCGTGTGCGTGAAATCCTAGAGCTGGGGACACTGAGGTAGGCGGATCTCTGAGGCTCACTGATCAGCCAGTTTTGTGTGTCAGCTTGACGCAAGTTAGTGTCATCAGAGAGGAAAGCCTCAGTTGAGGAAATGCCTCCATGAGACCCAGCTATAAGGCATTTTCTCAATTAGTGATCAGTGGGAGAGGGCCCAGCCCATGGTGGGTGGTGCCATCAAGTTGGTGCTCCTGGGGTCTATAAGAAAGCAGGCTGAGCAAGCCAGGGATGCAAGCCAGTAAGCAGCACCCTCCATGGTTTCTGCATCAGCTCCTGCCTCCAAGATCCTGCTCTGTTTGAGTTCCTGTCCCGACTTCCTTCAGTAATGAACAGTGATGTGGAAGTGTAAGCCAAGTTAATCCTTTCTTCCCCAAGTTGCTTTTTGGTCACGGTAATAGAAACCCTAATGAAGACACAGCCTAACCTGCTTGGTGAGGTCCAGGCTAATGAGAGACCCTGCCTCAAAAAAGAAAAGGTTATTTTCTGGCCTCCCCATATATGCACATGCATGTACACATATATGCACACACATATGAACACACAGAGTTCAGGGGCATTACAGACACAGCATGGCAACACCTATGTGATGGTCAGTTTTATGTGTCAATTCAACTAGACTACAGCTCCCAGATATTCAATCTGACACTGGTCTACCTGTGGTTGTGAAGGTGTTTTATAGACACTATTAAAGTTTACATAGTCAGTTGATCAGTTGGGAAATCACGGTCATGGTATGGGTGGGCCTGACCCAGTGGTGACATGACCTTTAGAACAAAGCAGAGGCTTCCCTTTAGAAAAGGAAGCTCTGTCTGGGGACAGAAGCTGAGGTTCATGCTTTGAAGGTCTGTGTGAACTATAGAGTTTAGATTAGCCTGTCCTTCCCCACGATCCTGAAAATAGTTGCTTGTCATGAATCTCTTAATGTCTTTGTCTCCTATTCTCTCTCACTGTCTCTCTCTCTCTGTCTCTCTCTTTCTCTGTCTCTCTCTCTGTCTCTCTGTCTCTCTCTGTCTCTCTGTCTCTCTGTCTCTCTCTCTCTCTCTCTATCTATCTATCTATCTATCTATCTATCTATCTATATATATATATGAACTCTAATTTGGGTTTTGTATGCCAGAAATGGAATACTGACTTTAAAAAAAATAAGAGAAAAAAAATTTAAAAAGTAGAAGTGCCTTTGGAAATTCTAGTAGACAGGGCCTGAACAAACAAACTCAGAGGCCCTTTGAAAAGCCAAGCTTTTCTTGACCCAGTTATTAGAAATAGGCTCCTGGTCCTGTCACGGAGGACTCAGAGAGAGCAGGGGTGTAGTAGAGAAAACACTTGTCATTTAAGAGAATACTTCAGGGTCATGGACAGACAGTTCATACAGGTGTGGCATTAAAGACTCTCCGGGGTCTTTGTAGAGTGGCTGAGTCATGTCCTGTGTTTTGTGGTGATGTAAACTTGTCAATAATGAGCTTAGATGGGTGACTGAGGAGATTGCCAAGGAAACCACTGAAGGTGCAGCCAGGTGCTTCTTGCCTCAATAATTCTGAGAGAATAGACGTGGTTTCTTTTCAGCTATAGTTTTGTAGGTGACTGATGTGACCTGTTAAATGTCAGGTCTTCTGCTAGTCTCTTGATGAATTATCTTGTTTAATTATTTCTCCTTTGAGGCAGGTGTTGTAATCCTACAGCATTGTGATGTGGAAGCGGAGGCACTAAATGTTCTAGTGGCTTGCTGCAGTTACTTCCCATATCTGCAGACTAGGTCTTAAATGGAGGGATGTCACGGGGCATGGAGGTAGCTTAGAAAGCCACAGAGGGACGTAAGTCAGTGTATGGTTTTCAGGTACTGTGCAGTGAGTTGTGGGAAGCAGTCGCGCTGTTGCTTCATGGTGCTAGAGCTTTGTTGAACCATATAGTAGCCAGTCACAGCTGGCTCAAATCCATCTCTGTAACTCTTATTGATTGCATTCTTGGACAAACTACTTCACCCTCTAGACTCTACCTTTCTCGCCTATACATGGGAAGTCCAATATCATCTTTCTTATGGAGAGATGATGCTTAAAATAGAATAGCCTGGGGAGAATGCTTAAGTCAGTATCGGACACATCAAAAATGCTCACAAGAGTGAGTAAGGAGGGCTCAGCCCTGATGGGATAGCGATATCACACTCCTTCACTTAAGGCTCAGGAAACGACACTGGTGTGGCAGGGAAGAGACTGAGTCAGAGTGGGGAGAACGCTTGTGAAACAGTGTCTTCTGGCTGTCTGCCCAAGACCTCCACCAGATTAAACCAGTCAAAATTCCAGCTAGGGAGTTATTAGCAGTTGAAGGTTGCTGGAGTAGAAAATGTTGGTTTTTTTTTTTCTTCTGGTATGGTATGTGAATACTGTTAGGTTCATGTTCAGGTGATGGCCCCCAACTCATGCACACATGGGCAGCACTGGACAGACTCCATGGGTTAGAAAGAGATCATGAAGCTGGGGCAGGAGGAGATTTTGGAGGATCTGAAGGGGGTGGATAATTTGTGCACATGTATGAAATTGTCAAAGAAGGCATTTAAAAAATGCTCAAGATCAAAATAGTAGTAGAGATAAGAGCAGCAATGGGAAGCATAAAGCATGACAATAATAACCACAGACAACAGCTTTTCCTTTCCGCTGTGTAACTCTAGGCTGAACAATATAGGGGTGGGGGAAGAGCACAGGCCCATGGTTGGTTAGGGCCAATCACAAGCCAAGCAAAGAGTGAGTGGGTCCTCAAGCCTTGTCTGTGCTGTGTTCTCATCGTATGGGTTTATAATGACCTGACTGTGGCCATCTTGGGTCATAACTGCTGTGGTTACCTAGCGTCATTGCCCTATTTGGTTTTCTTTTTTCATCGTTTTCCGGAAGATTATTAATAAACAGAGCCATGGGAAGATTTTTTTGCAACTGGACCCTGGCTCTACGGACGTGCCTGTGGGTGGATCTTGGCTTGAGACAAGTCAGGTGCATTCAACTAGGATGAATTGCTTTTGCCTTAATTCATAAATGCACCCCTTTTTCTGACTCAAACTGGGCAGAGGGAGAGGGTACTGTGTTGCTGCTGCCACCCAGGACTGGGATTTTGTGGGTGAGGCCTTGTATTCTCCAGTTCTGGGTCTGTTGACATTTTCCTTCTGTCTCATAGCAGCACCATGGGTCTTACCCTGACCCTAGTGTGGGAGCTAGGACTGACTGCTGTGGAGTCCCTGAGGACCAATCTTGCATCTATTTTTCTGTTCTAAATGTACTTCAGTCATGAGATCTCCTCTGATCCTAGGCAAAGGAACTTCTAACGCCCCATGCTTTCCTGCTCCGTTTTGTTGATGTGTTTGAGGTTTCTCCCAGGAGACCAGAAACTCTCCGCAGGATTGGGGTCCCCATGAGCTCTCTCCTACTTATGGCTACATCCTGAACACACACACACACACACACACACACACACACACACGCAAGCCAAAGAAACAAATCGGGTGGTGAGCTGAGCCTGGAGTGGCAGAGGGGATCCTTCAGCTTTCCTAGCAGCTTCTCGGGTTCTGTTACTGTTTTCACAGCCCTTGGAGGCCGGCACCACAGAACCCACTCTACATGCTGCTCCCTGGCCTCAGTGTGTAATATTTACTGATCATCCATAGCATGCAAGCTGAGCAGTCATGTTCAGGAGCCTCACTCCTTCCTCAGTGGGCCGGCCCCTAATGCTCCTTCTGTCACTGCAGCTCTGAGATCTCCGAGTCTTGACTCTTTCTTCCTGGAGCCTTTATAAGCGAAGTCCCAGCTGTGGATGTGCAGTAACTGAGTTTCCATTTCATTTGCCTCCCAAGCCTCGAGGGCACTGTTTATAAAAGTATCTGCCCCTTTCCGCTGCCCAGCCTTCATTCCCAACAGTGGGGTGGGGAAGGAGGGTGGGATTAGCTTGCAGTCCCAGCTCCTGCTGTAGTCCCCAGTGCTAATGGCGACGGTATTAGCATAATGTCTTTGGCTCCCTCGGCTGTTTGCTTTCCTGGGGAATCTGCCTGAGCCACATAGCTCTTGAATCTACTTAATGAAGACGTGGCAGGCAGTGGGTGGCTGGAGATGGGAAGTTGAGAGTGAAGGGTAGAGAAAGTCCCTCGGGTTAGATTCCTGTTACTCAATATTGTTGAGTTGGATCTTCAGCATTCCATCATGTGATATTTGGATGCTGGGAGGGGAGTTAAATATAGAATTCCTCCTTTTGGCATTTTGGAAGGTTTATATAATGTCCTGTTCCTTTTTGACAGCGGGGAGAAAGTGAATAGGTTGCTTGGAAGATTGGTCTGGGTCTCCAGTGCCTTTCAAAGCAAAGTCTACCAAGCACCCTGACCCATCTGCCTACTCAGGGGCGCTCTGTGACTCATGTTTGCAAAGGCAGGCGCCTTTTTGAGCCTGAGGACCTGCTCGGCTCAAAAATTCTATTAATTCTATGATTCTACAAGTAGCCTTCACAAGAGTGGGTGCCGGAAATAGATCAGTTGTGTGGCAGACTCTCTGAATCTAACTGGTTTACCAGTTTTATTCTTCCTGCAACTCGTCTCCGAGTATGGCTTGGCAGTGTTGCTGGCTTTGCTCTGTGAACCCTGCCCTGGTGTCCTCGGGAGCCTGTGTTCAACCTGACTCAACCATTTCCCAGCCCCATGAACTCAAGCTTATCTCCTGAGTCCATTTCATCTTCAGCGCACCCTCCACTCCTTGCCTCCTCTTTCCTTTCCTTAGTAAATGTGGCTGTTTTTACTTTGCTGTTCAAACTATAGATCCAGTACCTAACTCCTAACACTCTAAAACTGAGGGCGACTCCAAGGCTTTGCCCTCCACTCCTGAGTTGCGTGCCAGGCCCTTTATTTATTAATTTTGGACACAGGATCTCAGGTCCTAAGAAGGCTCAGACTTCTTATATGTGGAGAACCACTTGAACTTCGGATGCTCCTGCCTCCACCTCCGTGGTGCTGGCATTATAGGTATGCACACAACACAGTTTATGAAGAGGATGGAACCCAGCCTCACGCACGGTAGGCAAGCACTCTACCAACTGTGCTAAACCCCACTCCTAGTCTTCACTTTGAAACAAGGTCTTGTTAAGCTGCCCATGGGTTCACTCTGTAACCCAAGCTGGCCTTGAATTTGCCATTCTCCTGCCACAGTCTCCAGAATAGTTGAAATTACAGTTTTAGGCCATTGGGCCAGGCTTTCTAGAACTAACACAGTTTCTGCCTCTTTGTCTGTCTGTCTGTCTGTCTGTCTGTCTGTCTGTCTGTCTGTCTATTAGCTATATCCAAGGCGCCAGCAAGTGCTGCTAGTTCTACTTTTGCACCATACCTAGGAAGCATTTCTCTATCTTTGATGCAGCTGCCGCTGAAGGCCACTATTGACAAGAACAGCCTCCATCTGCTGGGCTCTGCTTCCACTTGGATGTTTTGCCATCCATTCGTGGTCCAGTTGCTCAAGTGATTAAGTAGAACAGAACCACAAGCCGCAGCTCCAACCTGCACTTATCCTTATGAAACTCTTCCTACAGCTTTCTGTTTTACCTAGAAGTAAAATCAATTGCTTGTTGTGACCTGAAAGGTCTAACAAAATCCACTGCTTATATCTTAGACCAAATCCTTTCCTCCCTTCCCACAGTACCTTCCTCGGGATCCCAACTTAGGGCCTTTGTGGTTGTTATTTCCTTTGCCTGGGAACTTTTATCATCATCATTATTTTAAAATTAATTCGAAACTAGCATACAAAGTAGTGGGTTTTATCAGGGCGACCTCATACATACATGCTGTCATACATTGTTCTCATTCTGTGTACGCTGTCACCATCTCTGAGTTCATAGCACATGTTAAATGTAGGTTCTGCATAGGAGGCAGAACATTTCTTATTTGTCTTCCTGTCTGGGACTGCCTTTTCTAGATGCTGTTTTGGTTTTATCTCCAGCATTATTGCCTGTGACAAGCATTTTTTTCATGTATGTTTGGGGTGCATGTGTGTTAACATATGTGAATGTGGAGGTCCAAGAGTGGCATCAGGAATGTTCCTCAGTTGTTTGCCATCATAGTTATTGAGGCAGACTCTCTCACTGAACCCAGATATCACTCATGACATCTAGATTTCAGTGTCAGTGTGTCCTAGCTAGACATCCTGTTCCAGTAATTGCAGGTTTCAGCCTCTGAATCCTGGGCTTGTAATTGGGCTCTCAGACCCACTAGGGATTTATGCAGATTCCAGGGATGCAAACCTCTTTCTTTTGATGCCAGGGCTTGAACTCAGGTAAGTATGCAGCCACTGGCTGTGCCAGGTAGTGCAGTTATGACCAGGCAGGCAGTGGTGTTGTGACTGCCAGGAGGCGGGCTTCCTAGAACACCGGAGCTGGGTCAGGCCTCCCCAGTTACATTTTGATCCCATGCATGTCCCGCGCTACCGTCTCGCCAGCAAGCACGACATGGGACACTTAGGATCCTTCTGCAGAAAAGCTTTAATGCGTCTTGAGAGGGAGAGCATAAGCTTCCATTGCGGAGACCAAGAATGAGGGGAACCCAGCCCTTATAAAGGAAACAGTCCTCACTTCGGACGTGTCACTCTTGAATTGGTTCGCTGCCCATTATCCCAGATGATGCCTCGGAAGTAGGCAGGGACGCAGCAGTAGAAAGTTACCAAGCACATGCGCTGGGATTAAAGGCGTGTGCTACCACACCTTGAACTCACAGAGATCTGCCTGTCTCTGCCTCCCAGGCATTGGGACCAAAGGCGTGTACCACCACACCTTGAGGTCACAGAGGTCAATCTCTACCTTTGTCCCTTGAAGCAATGGAGAATGTGGTTGCGGCCCTCCACACATGCAGTTTCTGCCTGGTGTTGAATCCAAACCCTTTCCTTCTCAGCTCTTTGGTGGATCTGCATCTGCCCGGCATCTGCTTCTTAGCAGATGAACTTGGCACATGGCACTTTTAGAGACATTTAGCATGTAAAGATATTTATAAAGGAGGGATTCTCTTCTATTTTTGCCCAGTCATCTGCTGGGGTGAGGAGAGCACCCTTGAATCATTCTCTTGTCTGGAGAGGGCTGCCCATCTCTGTCCTGGAAGGACGGGGCTGCAGAAGGCCTGCATCCAGGCCCAGCTTTAGTGAATGAAGCATCCATAGGGTGGTCTTGTCACATAGGACATCCCATAATTTGGCCTAGTCATATGGTCCTTGCTTTCCAGGTAATTCTTATTTTAGAATGTATGTGTATTATGTATGCATATGTTTGTGTGTGTACATACACATGCATGCACATGGAGGTCAGGAGTCAACCTTGGATGTCTTGTTCAATTGTTTGTCACCTGGTTTTTTGATCTTTCACTGAACTTGGAGCTCATTGATTTGGTTAAGTTGGCTGGGCAATGAGTTCCAGGATCTGCCTGTCTTTGCCCCGCCCCACTGCTGAGGTTATAGATAGGCCCCACCCCACTGCTGAGGTTATAGATAGGCCCCACCCCACTGCTGAGGTTATAGATTGGCCTCATCCCACTGCTGAGGTTATAGATTGGCTCCACCCCACTGCTGAGGTTATAGATTGGCCCCACCCTACTGCTGAGGTTATAGATTGGCTCCACCCTGCTGCTGAGGTTATAGATTGGCTTCACCCTGCTGCTGAGGTCATAGATAGGCCCACCCCACTGCTGAGGTCATAGATAGGTATCACTGAGCTTGACTTTTATGAGGTGCTATGCATGCAAACTCAGGTCCTCATGCTTTTGTAGCTGGCATCTGACTGAGCCATCTCCCAGGTTACCATTATGGTCACTTCCTTCGTAACATCCTTAGAAATACAGGTGTGAAGTCAGAGGAGAGGAACCCAGCACACTGCCCCCATTTTTGTCACAAACGACAATTCTGAGGCTCTCTAAGGCAGGGTACAATCCATGATTTCTGAAATCACTGATGGTTACACTCAGGGTCACATCCATAGTTATGGAGAGTAATGACTTTTTACAGCAAAAGGACACCGCAGGACTGGAAGTTCAGTGGCTAAGAGCACTGGCTGCTCTTCCAGAGGACCCAGGTTCAGTTCCCTGGTTCAGTTTCCAGCACCCACATGGCAGCCAACAGCCATCTATTACTCCAGATCCAGGGGATCTGATGTGTTCCGTTCTTCTGGCCTCCGTGGGTACCAGACATGACCTTGGTGCACACATAAACACGTGGGTAAAACACGCACATGCATAAAACTAAAACAAACGAACTTAAAAACAAAGGATATCTGCTCAAATAAGTCAGCAAAAGGGACACAGGGTAGACTCCAACGAAGTTATACACTTGGGTTTTCAGTGTGTGTTGGTTTCCAAGCTGTTGTAGATATACAACAAGAGATTCCAACAACCTTGGGTTCTGCAGTGAGTGCTCGAATGGCTGATCTCATTCTCCAGGTCTCCCAGAAGCTAAAGCCCCAGCCTTTAATCAGTGTTAGATCACTCATGTGACTCAAGGGCCCAGGTACACAAATACTTCAGTCCGGGCACAAGACTCAGGCTTACTGAGAGATCAAGGGCAAAAAGGGGATCTGCCTTGGGGACAGTGCTAGATTGTTTGCTCTGAAAGAAGGGCTGGACCAACAACTCTTAAATGGATTAGTTTTGCAGCTAGCAGAAGGGCTAGCTATTTCTTAGATTCTAACACCCAAAATGATCTGTGTATATGTGTATGTGTGTGTGTGTGTTTGTGTGTGTGTGTGTGTGTCTGTCTGTCTGTCTCTCCCTCTCTCTAGTGTATGTGTATGGTGTATGTGTGTGCAGGTGCACTTGTGTGTGTAGAGTGTGTGCATGAGCAGGTGCACTTGTATATACATGTGTGTGCAGGCACACATGTATGTACAGGTGCACTTGTGTGTGCAAATGTGCATGTGTAGGTGCACTTGTGTGTACAGATGTGTGTGTGTGTGTGCGCGTGCGCGCAGATCTGATTTCTGTGTCGTCAGAGTCAGGTAAAGAGTAAGCCGGTCCACTGGGTGGAGTGGTGTTCATAATGGCAGCAGAGGTGACCAGGCATTTGGGGCCTGTGAGTAAGGGTGGTCTCAAAACTACCTTTCAAAGGCTGATAATATTTTGGACTGAATCAGATGACTGATTTTGTGATCTTTACAGAGTTCAAGAAATAACATAAAGGAAATTAAAAGAAGCCAAGTTGGAGGCACAGGTTTGTAATTACAGCTGCTCAAGAAGGAGAGACAGGAGAATTGTACATTCAAGATCTGTCCTCACCTGTAGAATGAGTTCAAGGCCAGCCTAGACAACTTAGTAAGACCTTGTCTCCAAATAAAAAGTGGCACTTTGTTTGCCTA
Organism: Myodes glareolus; assembly: GCF_982192425.1. Taxonomy (NCBI): domain Eukaryota; kingdom Metazoa; phylum Chordata; class Mammalia; order Rodentia; family Cricetidae; genus Myodes; species Myodes glareolus. Next base: position 102,546,947 of record NC_142034.1, on the reverse strand, counting down.
GTATATGTGAGGTCCTAGATTCAGCCCACAGTACTGCAGAAATAAATAAACCCAGAAAGCCCAGCAAAAGTTAGTGATTTTTGATACAGGGTTACCAACTGTAATATATACAGGACATACACACACATACATACCCCACACATATGTGTGTGTGTGTGCATATGTGTGTGTGTGTGTGTGTGTGTGTGAAGAAGAAAAAAACCACTCTATGGTTTGAAAATGCTTCCCCAAATCCATGATCTAGAACTTAGTTCCCAGCACAGTGGAGTCAGTGGCTGTCGTGTGGGACTGGGACTGCTCACAGCTGTGGGATGAGCTCGGGGAAATGGGTGGTTTGGAGGTGAGCTCTGTTCTTTTCTTTGCGTGTGCCCATTTGCCCTCCCAATTTCTTGCCGCACCGCACGACACAACCTAGAGTGTTTCTCGGATTCTGCTCATTTCGGATTCCACCTTACAGAACTGTGAGCTAAACTGGTGTGTTTCCTCTTTAAGCTTCCCAGTCTTGGGCACTCTCGTTGGCAATGGAAAACAGACCACGATACCCTATGAGGGATGCAGAAGCTGGATATGGTATAGCCCACCCACAATCTCAGAGTTCAGTGGGGCTTCTGTGATGAGACCTTGTTTCAAAGAAACCCTTCTTCCCCAAGCCCATTCCCACACACACGTGCATACACACACACACACACACACACATACACACACACACACACACACACGCATGCACAAAAGGACAAAGGACTAACAAGCAGTTAGAGAATAAAAAGCACAAAGGTTAACAAATGCCTGAGGAAATGTTAAATCCTGTTAATAAAGCACAAAATTTCAAAGTAAAATAATGAAATAGGCCAGGGAATACAAAAAATGCTAAAGGGATTCTGTATTGTTCTTATAATTAATAAATGCAAGCCAGACGTGTAATCTCAGCACTTGGGAGGCAGGAGCAGATAAATTAATAGTTCAGACTGCCCTCCCCTCCAACATGGTGAATTTTGGCCATCCTGGGCTAAACAAACAAATGAAAAGCAGGCAGTGAGAAGGTGATTTCTTCAAAGCCCTTCTGCTTCATTTTGGTGTTGTGTGGGGTGCTGCGTGGGGTGCTGAGGAGAGGAGTGCTGAGAGACCCGCACTTTCCTTGGGTGTCTTCATCTTGATCCTCTCCTCAGATGTCACTGTGCAGAGCCACCGAGCTACTCTGAGTAGGGGTCAGAGAGAACTTGATGAAACAACCTCCCCTTTTTTGGGGGGAACCTTGCAAATGCTAGGCCAGAGCTTGGCTGCAACAAGCTGCAGCATCTGTCCCTCCCTCCCTCCCTCTCTCCCTCCTTCTCTCCCTCTCTCCCTCCCTCCCTCTCTCCCTCCCTATCTGCCTCCCTGCCTCCCTCCTTCCCTCCCTCCCTCCCCCTTCCTTCCCTCCCTTACTCTCTCCCTCCTCTTCTCCTTCCTTCCCCTCTCCCTCCCTTTCCTCCTTCCTCCCTGTCTCCCCTCCCTCCCCTTCCTTCCCTCCCTTCCTCCCTCCCTCCCTCCTCCCTCCCTCCCTCCTTGTCTCCCCTCCCTCCCCCTTCCTCGCTCCCCCTCCCTCCCTGAGTGACCGTGAACACACCTACAGGTGTCTGAGGAGGCTAGAGGTCGTATTCTGGTATCTTCTGGCACCATTCTTGTTAAGACAAGGTCTCTCACTGACCCGGGGCTCAGGAGTTGGCTAGGCTAACCTGCCAGACTGGACCCTGTGTCTGCCTCCACCTCTCTGGTGCTGGGATTTCAAGGCCCACTACAGCAGGTGGCAGGTTTTGCATAGGTCCTGATAACCTAAGGCAACTTTCTCGCGAACTTTGCCAGCTGAACCATCTCTTGAACCTTGAACCCAATATTCTCTGGTGAGCTGAGTTCCTAGAAAGTCTGTCTGGCATCCTCAGGCCCAGCTTCCTTCCAGCCTGTGAGATGAAAGATCCTCCCTGGCCTTTCCATGGTAGGAAGACAGCCCTGTAATCTGAGCACCCAGCTTCAGCTTCAGGGCGGGCTTAGGGCTCAGCTTAAACTCTGCAGCCCCTTCTCCCTACCGGACATGGCCTGGGGATTATGCCTAAACTCCCTGATTTGTTTGCAGCTCTCAGAATTGCTGGGGAGAATCTTGACTTCTCTCTGATGAGTCTTGGATCTGTGCAGCCTAAGAAGCTGCTGGGGGATTTATGTCAGAGTTACTCACTTCTCAGGAGCACGGAGCTGACAGGGGAGGATTTCCTGGACTCCTCCTGAGGGGTTTGGGTGTATTATTGCTCTCTCCAGCACCATTTCCTTCACACAATGAAGTTCTACCCTGGGGTTGTGTTCCCAGAGCCCAGACCCAAGTGCTATCCCTGTCAGAGAGGACACAGAGGTCTTAAGGGGTCCTTTTCTGACTCCACAGTCTCAGGCCACAGTGAGACTTGTTTCCTGCCTTATGTGGTAAATGGTTTTGCAGGCCAGGTGTATTTAAACCTTTGTGACATCTTTGGCCTTTAGAATACAACCCAGTACTGTTTCTATGGCGTAGGAGGCTACTCTTCACTTAAAAAACTCTTTGGCAATTTTACACACATATTACCATAGTTTGAGCATATATAGCCCATGACTCTCTTTAATTGCCCTCTCTTCTGCTGAACCTCTCTTTCTTTCACCCGGGTTTTCCTTGCCCCCTCCCCCATTACATCTGGCTTTAATTAGTATTGCTTGCAGTCATCAGGGTCGGGTGTTGTTTCCTAGAACATGGGCAACTTCTCATAGCTACACCACTGAAGAAAGTGACCCCCCCCTTCTCCAGGAGCCATTGACTGCCACACATGCTCAAAGAGGGGTGGGCTAGCTGCTTCTCTGCTTGCTCACTTCTTTCTGTTCATCCTAACCCCAGACTTTGCACTTTCTCTTCTCTGTGCCTGGGATGTTTTCTTCACTGCTCCATACTCGGCCGACTCCCTCCCTTCATCAGGACCTGGTTTAAGCTTCTTTTCAAGACGCTTTCCGACCACTCCCTCACGTCTTTCACAGGAGTCCTTCAGTCATTAGATGTGCAGAAATTTTAACTTTGATTTGTTTCTTCCGTGAGATGATTGTCTGTAGAGGGAAACCCCTCTGCTCTGTCTTACTGAGAGTTGAGTAGAGGTGTTGACATAGAGACACTCGAGCTGGGGGTGTCTCCATGGGTGAAACACTTGCCACCCTGAGTGCAAATACCTGAGTTCTGGTCTTCAGATCCCTGTGCTCCTGTGGGTGGGGTTTGCAGCTAAGAGAATCCTGGAAGCTTAGGGGCTAGCTAGTTTGTCATATGCTACAACGAACTGTCTGAGCAAGGTGGAAGGTAAGGATAGACATCCGAGGTTGTCCTCTGACCTGCACATGTGCACTGTGACATGCACACCCCCACAATCACACACAGAAACACACATACACACACACACACACACACACACACATGCACACACATCATGCAAGCACAAAGGTTAAAACAGTATCATGAAGGAATGGCTAATGGGTGGAGGGCTGTCCCTTCAGGAGCTGGCTTTTCCCTCCTGCCATCTCCCAGCCCACTCTCAGCTGAGCTGCATTTAAGGTCTCCCACCACATGTACACTAACATCAGTATCCCTGACTGTGTGTAAGGACTGGGTAAGCTTCTGCCGTAGCTCGGAGCCAGTCTGCCCCCACACTAGTGGTAAATAAACAGCCTCAGCTTCTCCAGGATGAGACAGTTATCAGGAGGAAGTTGCTAGTTGTGCTGGCTCTCTCCCTTGTGTGCCCCTGGAGGATGGAGTTTGGGTGACAAACAAAATAGCAGTCACTAATTACTGAGCACCTACTGAGTACAAGGCATATACTTTGCAAACATTTTCTGTTGTGGTTGTTATTGCCTGCAGGTGGCAGACAAAATGGAGGCTCTCAGAGATCACCTTGCGTTTGGGGACACCAGCCTCAAAGACGTTTGCTTTGTTAAAAATGGCATTGGGCATAGAGCCTGGCATGTGCTAGGCTGGTGTCCTGTCACTTAGCTATGACCCCAGCTCCTCACTGGTGGATTCTAGGCACTCTCATTACCTTCTGTTTTGAGAAGGATCTCTCTTGAATTCACTGTGTAGTAAAGCAGGCCTTGCTCTCCTCCTGCTTCCCCGCCTCTGATCAGCTGGCATCAGCTGGCATCAGCTGGCTTCGGCCTCCAGACCTGGGTTTGTGCTCTTTTCTTACACAATGTGGTTTGCCTTTTGGAGGACACGTACTCCCCATCCCCCTGCCGCCACACACATAGAAACAAAGATAGAGACCTACAAGAGAGACAGACACATAGGCACAGACAGACAGACAGACGCGCCCATGCATACACACACTCACACTCATGTGGTATTAGTAGATACAGGCTTCCAAGCCTTGCATTAAAAGGCAAGGACAGACTCACCTGAGCTGGTGCTGCTATGAGGTCAGAAACCTGCAGTTTTGCTTCCAAGGAAAGAGAGGATGTAAGGAGCCTGGGAGAGGCCGATGACACAGCAGCACCCACCTCCTACATATGCCTGTGCCCTGCAGTGGTGGAGGGCTCTGGGTGTGGCCTCATTACAGCCCCACTCTGCACAGTGACTGAGAGCTTCATTTCACAAGGTCGAAGCCTAGATACAAGGGAAGGAAGACAGGATACATGGCAGAGCCTGGCTGCAGGCTCAGCTCAGCGGGTCTGATAGCAGAGCCTGAGACTCCACCACTCGGTACCCACTGACTGGCTCAGTGTCTTTAGACCCTAGCTGCTCAACATGTGGCCCGCGAGCCAGCATCTGCAGGATCCTCTGGACCGACTGTGACTGAGTCAGAATTTGCATTTTAACCAGATGCCTGGTGCCTTATTAAAGCTGCTTCAGGAATTCTGCAGATAAAAAATAAGTTGCAGCCACTTTACTGAGGGCTGCAAGGCCTCAGGAACAACTTGTGGATTCAGCAGCGTTTTATGAATTATGGTGTTAAGGAGCAGTGGTTTTGTTTTTTCAGGGAATTACTGATGGCAAAGTCATTTGTTGCCTTCTGCATGATCAAGGAATAAAGCTATTTTTGTAGCTCATAGGATAAAGTTGTATGCGTGTGTGCTTGCGCGGTGTGTGCATACTCATTTGTGTGTGTACAAGTGTGAGCATATGTGTAGAGGTCAGAGGACAATCGCAGATGTCATTCTTCAGTAACACCCATGTTTTTGGGCAAGTTATGTCGTTGGGACCTGGAGCTCACAAATTGACTCTGCTAGCTGGCTTGAACCCCAGGTATTACCTGTCTCTGCCTCCCTGGTGCGAGATTACGAGTGTATTTCAGCACCATTGAACATCCAACTCAGTTTCTCACGCATGCACTTTAGCTGATCCATATCCCTAGTCCCCATGGGGCACCATTGACAGACTGTCATAGCATCTCAGCAGACCTGAAACCGTAGAACCAGGACAGTGAACATGGCAATTTATGGCTTGAACAGACAATTACTTCATTTGACTCCCATCTGCCTAAAGCTGACACAAATGCAAATGTGAGCAAGACAAAGGGGTCTTCGCCCCCAGGAGGCAGGCCTTCTTTCAGTGTCAGGGGAAGGACTTTGAATTCTCTCCTTTGATGTGAAAGCTTGGCTTTGCCCGCTTTGTAGCTGATCCCAGGCTCCTGAGCGATCATTCAGCTCTCCTTCTTCACTCATTCCCTCCCCACGGGTGCTCTCTTAGACACCCGAGTCTTTAAACAAGGAGAGGGTTCATTTTGTAACCTTTTACAACCTAGAAACACCCTACAGACCCAAGGTGTCCCCGTGGGCTTCACAAATGATGCGTGTGGCCATGTTGAATCCTAAGGACGACTGCTCTCATCGAAGGTGATTGATGCTCGAGTCTCTGAGTCACCTCCTTTCCCAGGGAGGATCTGCTGAGTCTGCACCCTGTCTCTGCCATCGACCTTCCAGCAGGGGGCCCAGGAAGGTCGACTCCATCTTCCCAGCGCTTTTCTCCTCTTTTTCATCTTGCCAAGCTGAATTGTCTAGTTCCTTTTAAAATTTTAATTTTAAAATAATTTAATACATATGGGGTATTATATATATATATGTGTGTGTGTGTATATCTATACTGTATTTCCTAAAAGGATCTTTTAATGTATATATTTTAATATATATTATATATATACACACAAACACACACACACACACACACACACACACACACACACACACTTTTTAAAAAAAGATTCATTCAGGAAATGATCTCCAGGCTGAGCTAATCAAAGCAGAAACTTCCTGGGAGGAATCTGACAGCAGCATGCCTTTAATAACCTTCAGGAAGACCACATGCTCCAGGCAATTACAGAATTTGGGAGACAAGGGCTCCTTCTGAATGCCCTAACCTGCCGCAATGTTCCTCGCTTTGTAGCTACACTTCTGCCTCTGCTGCCCCTGGAGATCCCTTACCAGGAGTCCCCCAAAACAGATCAAAACTTCCCCTGCTTTATCAAACTGCAAAAATGGACAGCTCAGGCTAAAAATGGGCATCGTGTACGTGGTGCCAGAATTCCTCCAAGGCTTCTGGCTCTACCTATAGGAGGTGCATAGTGCACTCTGATACGAGGCCAGATATTAGGGCGCGGTTTGACTGCTCATGCTTCAGAGTTTGGGTGTACGTTGGAAAATACAATGTGATTGTCTGTAGCATATTACCTTCACAGTTGTAGCGCCCGGAAAGTTTGGGCATGAGGTAAAAAGCTGCACCGGGACTCAATGACCCTGATAGAGCCTTCCTGCAAAAGGCATTTAGGAAACTTAAGGCAGTCATTCCTTTTGATTAAACTGCATCTCTCTTTTGTTTCTAGGGCTATGAGAGTCAATGCCTGTTTTTTTTTTTTTTCTTGAATGGACTTGCTAGTGTTTTCATTATGTGAAATACTTAAATAAAAGAAAACTATCCTTTGTGCATGTGTGTTTTCACATGTGTCTGAGTGTGCTTGCATGTGTGTGGGCTAGACACCAAGGCTGGGTGTCTTCCTCAGTCACATTCCACTTTGCTTTTTGAGAGAGGTCTCTCACTCAACACGGAGCTGCCTGCTTCGGCCAGGCTGACTGACTGTCTAGAGAGCAGACATATGTAGCCACTCCTGCCTTTCCGGGAGTGCCACGTGCTTGAGTCCTCGTACTTGGGCGGCAAGCAATTTACCCATGAACCATCTCTCCAGCCTCTATCTGAAGTTTTTCAGTCTTAGTGTAACCAGCCAAGGCCAATGCTGAGCTGAGGTGTGGAAATGTCAGCATCTGCTTGTTCTCCTCTCCCAGGGAGATCGGTTTCCCTTCCGGGCTTGTCCGTATGCCTGGGTATATGAGTCATGACTGAGAAACCCCAAGTTCCTACACGGTGGAAGAAGCTTTCTGATAGTGTCAACTCCAGCAGAATAGCTTGGAATTCAAGATGTGCAGCTGTCGTAAGCTGATGCCCAGCTTGTGTTGGCATTCTGGGGTCGGGCGGCGAGCTGTTGCCTTTACGCTCCTTGCAGAGGTCTTGAGTGTCCTTGTTTCTGTGGTCACAGGGATCCCAGCTGTTGGATGGTGGGTTCTCTCTGTGCTGAAGTGGGCACAGCCTCTGGGGGATCTGATCTGTACTCTTTTGAATGTCCACCTTCTTACTTCTGATTAGCTTCTGAGTCTGAGAACCAAGACTTGTGGTCCTCTAAACAGATCTTCCCCACCAAAGCATGAGACTTTTCCCCAAGTGTTAAGAAGGATGTGAGCTGATACACAGGCAAAATGTTTTAGTGATGCCCCTGGCCTTGGAGGAAGGTGGTCTAATCCAGACAGTAGAGCAGCATAGTTTCTGACCCAGATGAACCCATAGATTCCTGGAAAATATATGAAAGCATGTAAACAGCTTATCAAGTAAAGCTGGAGAAACTTTTTTTTGTGTGAGAAGTGCCTAGGTACTCACCTGAGCAGAGCAGATAAAAGTCATTCTAGCTCACAGTGTGTTAGGATAGATGGGGACGCTGGAATAAACATGCCCCCAAACATCAGTGCTTTAGCAGGCTGTTGGATTCCTGCAGAGGTAATGGTATTCCTGGTTGGCAAACAACCCCTCCATCTGCAGTAATTCAGGAATCCAGGCTTCTGCAATAATGTGGCTCTTCCAGTCCCCAAGATCTTTCTGTCCTCTGTCTCCAAACAGAAGAGCATGGGAAGAGAAGGCGAGCCATCTCCTTCTCGTTCCATTCCTATTTTAATGGAATAAAGGGTTAGCTCAAATTTGAGCAAGAAAGATTGTTTCTTTCTACATTAACTTTTTTATTATGAAAAGTTTCTAATACACAGAGAAATAGTGGTGACAGTATAATGGGCAGAGCACCCTTCATGTGCCCACTCTCCAGAATCAGCATTCACTGGTTCATGGGCAATCTCCTTCCGTTCCATCACCACCCACAGTAGATTGCTTTGGAGTCAATGCCCAATGCCGTACCAGTTCATCTGTACTGTTTGCAGTATGTGTCTCTAAAGATAAGAGCTCTTGGGAAAATGACTTGGTATTTCCTATTAAAAGTGAATCTGAAAAGATACAAGGGATTAAGTCACGTGCACCATTTTGCTTCCAGTGAGATCTGGGAACCTGTGCTTCCTGGAAGGCAACAGAGCAAGAAAAAAAGAAACTGAAACCTGATGATGCCATGTTTTAGGTCCCGAATCTCTCTATGCAGGAGCTAAACATATTGGTTCCCCTCTTCCCCACTCCAGGTCAGGGAGCCAGAATATTCTCTGTATCTGTGTGTTGATACCTTGCTCAAATCTCCTTGCCAATTCTAAGGGGCATTTAAAGCTTGGATGGATAATTCCCTACACAGCATCGATGGCTTCTTGCCTTAAGCACAGCTGTCTCCCTGCAGAAGGGCATTCTGTGGCCCTAAGATTCTGCTTTGCTCTTGCATGTGCAGACCAGATGTGGCAGGAAATGAATGATCTTTAGAGCTGCCTTCAACCGCAAGAGACAGAAGTCAGTATGAAATGTCCTAGCTTCCGTGTGGCGGGGTGGGAAGACAAGTATGTGTATTCTACCCTGTCAGAGCCGTGATGGGATTGTGTCTTTGCCTCAGTAGTACCTGTCTCCTAACTGTACCTGCAGCTGGAGCTTTTCTTTTCCCTTTAGAACCATCCTTTTCCACGTGGCACCCTGCGCAATTCTCTCTAGCTCTTTGTTTCCTTTATGTCCCCGACTCCCTGCTTAAGCCCCGTGCACGCTTCGACAGCCCACAGGTTCATGCACAAACACTCATTCCCCAGAAGGTTGCACTACTTTAGGAGGGGCCGGAATCCTCAGGAGGTGGGGCCTGGTTGGTAGAAATTGGCTGTTAGGGATGAGCCTCTGTCTCACTCTGTTTGCTGGTCCACCATGACTAAACAACCTCCACCATGAATGACTCCATGAACGGAGCTGCTCTGCTATGCCTTCCCTGCCCTCATGGACTGAAACTCTTGGAAACCATAAGTCCAAATAAACCTATAGTCTTTTTACTTGTTTTTGTTACAGTTTTACCAAAAATAACTAATATAACCTTTATATATACCAAAAAAGAGTCCCAGGTGATTATACCTTTCATTTTCTATCTCCAATGAATATTATTTCATGTTCTCTCTATCATGTTATCTCTATCATGAAATGACAGATAATTTTGAGAAACCGTATCCCTACCCTGCTTACCTGTAAGACTTGAAGTATTTCCGACCTGAGGGTCAGGCTTGAGACCTCACAGGATGGTGAACAGTTACCATGGATGCTCACCCTGCAGCCTTCAGGTAGTGACTATAGACGGTGGCGGCTCTGGGTATTCACATGAACGGGTACTCTTGACTATCTTTGTCTTTGTCAAGATAGACTTTGGGCATCCACCACAAGGAGGGGTTGATGACAACAAGACCAGCTTCTGTCTCTATAGGGCCTTTGTCTGTCTGTGTGTTGGGGCTGCAGGTGCCTGTGCACATGCTTTTGGAGTCCAGAAGTCACCTCATGTGTCACCTTGTTTCGGGGCCTCTCACTGGCCCGGAACTTGCGTATTCAGCTGAGGTGGCTGACCACTGAGCCCTAGGAGTCTTCTGCCTCGGCCTTTGTAGCACTGACATCACAAGGAACATGTCACTGTGCCCAAAGTTTATGCGGGTTCTTGTGATCGAAGTCAGGTCCTTGAACTTGCAGAGCAAGCGCTGAGATACCCCTCACAACCCAGTGATGCCATTTTTAAGTGTCTCTTGTATAATCTAGAGATGGGAGCGTAAAATACAACTGGAATAAACAGTTTTAAGGAAGATCTCGAGAAGCCCTTCACAAATTGGAAGACCACTCTAGCACCTTGAGCTCATAAAGAAAACCACAAAGAAGAAAGTAATCAAAGAAACCACCAACAAGAAACCAACAGAGACCACGTCAGTCTTCATACCCAAAAACCTGCATAGGCTTCAGGCTCCAGGCCTCTGCTACTCAAACTTCACACATGATTCTGACAGAACACGAGAACCATCACATTTTGAATAGGGAGGGGATTCATGCAGCCGAGGGGCTGCCAGTTGAAGATGCTTAAATGTACCAGACAAGGATGCTGAGTGGGTGGTGATGAGGCCAGTCACCTGACCCACTTCTGAGGGACTGTGAGCTGAGTGTTGTCAGTTCAGAGCTTTAGAAAAACACTGCTAGTTGAATTTTTAAATAAAATAGCCTTACTTTTGTACATAAAACGTTCATAGACAGTATGTAACATTAGTACCCTGGAGCCCGACCTGGCCAGTCCAGTGTGTCACGGCTTTCCCCATCTGCTGCTTTTGTTTCTGCAGGCCATGTTATCTTTGATTTCTTGGTCATTAGATTTCCACGCTTCTTCTTCTGAGTCCAGGGTCTGGGCCTTGTTTTCTTCCTGGGAAGTACTTGTCAGAGAAATCAATGCACACACAGTCATTTGCAGAAGTCACTCCTATTTTGGGTGTGTGGGTAGTGTTCTCAGCCGCCTCAGAGCAAACTAGCTGTGTTCGTTCTTCCTGAGACTGGCGAGGCTGATGCCTAGGGGCTTCTGGGGACACAGATGACAAGCCTTCCTCCTCTTTCTCTTGCTGACAGAGTCAGCCTGCAAAGGTTGCCACTGCTCTGTGGGTGGCTTCCAGCATCCACTCTCTGCTTGTGTTCGCTCAGCCTGGGTTCTCTGAGTCTAGAGTTCTCTGGGTTTTGCACACAAACACCATCTTGGGTGGATGAGAATAACCTCTTTAATGTTTCTTGAGGATTCAAGTGGCTTCACGGAGCTTCCCTAAGGGAATCCCAGCATTAGCAGAGCACAGTGGGATGGCGTCCTGTTTTGTGGCGTGCCCAAAGCACTGAGCCTGTTCTCTTATTAGAGATGTTATTCAGGACTCTGTGTCTCAGGATCTTGAGATGGTTTTTGAAATAAAAAAATACCTGTTTTATTCATTTTATTTTAGTCTAATTCCAAAAGAGTAATACACCCATAGTTTTAGAAACATATAATGAAACAAAAATGATCAGTATGGCTGTCATACATATTAAGCAAAAATGGCATTTCTTTCCTATTTCCTTCTTTCTGTGTGTGCATGCACACACTAGAACACGTATGTGTGTATATATCTGTATATAATATGCAAATATGCAAATGATATAATTTGCAAATATCAGTAGATTGATGTCTCTTCACAATTGGGCATAAGTCAATTTTTTTTTTTTGCTTACTATCACATTATCTGTCAATGTCTCATCTTATGTTGCTATTGTTTGGAGAGAGGATCCCCTAGGCAGCTCATTCCCATTTTATACCCATGATCATCCTGCCATAGCACCTTGTGAGCTGCTGTTTCAGGTGTATGCCATTATGCCTGGGCTCTGAGTCTCACTTTTAGTGCCTGCATGAGGACAGACTATGACGATGCTCATTTGCTGGTTTGCCTAAGTCACTTCGATGGAAACTTTTACTGACATTAACAATGTTGTGATAAACAGCTTACACATGAATCTTAGTTCTGTTATTTGTCCCTCAGCATAGTTCTCTTTTGAAATGGTAGGAAAGGAACCTCTTTAGAGGCCCCAGACTGTCTGTTGTCTAGCAACCCTTTTAAGAGGCAAAGAAAGAATATTTCCCACTTTCTTGGCCAAACCAGTTACTTCGGTTTGATTTAGCTCTGAGTTAACCAAGAACCAAGTCCCTTTAACCTAGAAATACTTTAAAATGAGTTTTCTCTGGTCGGAAGACTGATGTGACTGCCCAGATGATGGTGAATGAACTCAGAAACTGGGGTGCTTGCAACCTTCCTACTCTGCTGTCTTGAGTTTGTGGTGCCTCCCTCTACTTCTTCTTTTTCTCTGTCTTCAGATAGGATCTCACACTGTAGCTCAGGCTGTCCTAGAACTCAGTGCATAGCCCAGGCTGGCTCCACACTCATGGTGATCCTGCTATCTTAGTCTTTGAGCATTGGGATTAAAGTCACTGCGCCCTGCTCTATGTATGTGGCTCCTAAGCCCACTGCTCTCGCCTGCACTGAGCTGTGGTAGGCGGATGTGAGGAGGGTCCTTCTCAGACACATATTCCTAGGACAGAAAGGGACCTGGGCTCACTTCCAAGTCCTTCTTTATGTACCACATGTCTCCAGAAAGTCCTGTTGGTTTGGCCTCACCTTGCTGTCCCTTGCCACTCGACTCCACTCCACTCTCCTGCGTCATCCCAGAGCTTCTGAACTAGGCTCCCTCTTACTTCCTTGGCTGCTTGCTCCTCCATATTCTGTTAAAAAGATATTACTGAAACTTAAGTCATCTCATGGCTTCCTCCAGTGTATTCATCACATTTTTGTGGATTCCTGACAAAAGGAACTTCCAGAGGAGGTTTCTTCCCACTGTGGTTTCTGATGGATTCGTGTCCACCAAGGCAGGGAAGCATGGCAGAAGCAACCAGGTGGAGGCTCCTTCACATTTCAGTCAACAGCAAGCTGAGAAAGATAAATCAGAACTGTCAAAGGCCTGCTCCCAGTGATCTACTTCCGCCATTCAGGCTTCCCCGCCAATCTCTACAGCCTTCAGAACAGCGCCATCATCTGGGGACTGTGTGCACAAGATGCCATCCTGTGGGGGAAAATTTCAGTTTTGAACCATGATGACTGGGGAGCACTGATTAGTAGTGTTCAGATTTGCAACAAAATCCGAATGTCTTCTCTACATCTGGGGCTCCTGTGTGTGACCTGGCCCTGTTTGCTCTTTGGTCTGTCCCTTCACTCACTAAGAGCTGCACAGGTCTTCATTAAACTAGTTTTAATTTATCTTCTGTTACTTTTGTCCCCTCATTTCTCAATGTTTAATTGACTATATGAATTCCAAGATTAGCATCGGTTAATTGACTTTTTTCTTTCCAATTTTTCATTCTTTGAGACTTTGATACATGTGAACAATGAAATATGTTCATGTACACATTAAACCCATCCCCTCCCTCTCCTGACTTCATGTCATTAAATGAAATAACCTTTTAAATCCAGTTAGTGTTGCCTGCCTGTATGTGCATGGCTGTGTTTTCTAAAAATTGTGCAAAATATTTTCTTTTTTAAATAAAATTTTTATTTTTTTTAGAATTTCATTAATGATGTTAGCTATTTACATGATTTCCATCTCTTCTTCTGCACTTCCTACTCCTCCTATGTCCCCACTACCTCTCAAATTCATGGCTCTTTTATACTTATTATTGTTACATATATGTATAAATCAATATCTTTCTATCATCCATCTACCTACCTATCTCTATCTGTCATCCATCCATTATCTCTCTCTTTATCATCTATCTATGTCTATAATCATCCATCCATTATTTATCTACCTACCTATCTATCATCTACTATCCCTATCTAGAATCTCCTATCTATCTATCTATCTATCTATCTATCTATCTATCTATCTATCTACCTACCTATCATCTATATATCTCTATAATCTATCCATCCTCTATCTATCTATCTATCTATCTATCTATCTATCTATCTATCTATCTATCTATCTATCATCTATCCATCCATCCATTATCTCTCTGTTTGTCCATCCATCCATCATTTCACCTCAGTCATTTAGTGTTATGTGTATGTGCATATGTTTAAGGCTTACCAGTTGGGATTAAGTAATCTATCAGGTTCCTCCCTCAGAAGCCACTGACTGCCTTCATATAGGGATGAGAATCTTGTGAAATTTTCCCCATCAACCTTGGCATATCGATTGGCATTACCATTATACAATTTTGTGTGGGTAATCATATTAGTAAGGTGTCATGGTGCAGAGTCCCTGTTGAATACCAAAGACACTGTCTCACAGCAGGTGTCCTAGTCTGCTGATCTTCCTACTCTCTTCTCTGCAATGCTCTCTGAGCCTTAAGTGTAGGGCTGTGTTGAAGATAGAACAGTTAGGGCTGGAAATCCCATGGTCACATATTTTTTATACTTTGACTAATTGTAGATCTCTGGAGTAGGCTCTGAGGCTGAAGACACACACATGCATGTACATGCATGTGTGCACGTGTACACACACACACACACACACACACACACACAGATCCTTTACAGGGTTGAGAGCTGTTTAATCTGTGGATGTAGGGATAAGTATTTAGAATACCGTTAGAAGCTGTATTGGTTTAGGAGAATGGATGCAGTGGGTTCCCCTCTAAGATCTGCAGCCATGGTAGTTAGTTTCCTGGGTTTACAGCACAAGACATTGTGATCTCCAGGTTTGGGATTTGAGCTCTGGCTCTGCCACTTGATAGTGGTGTGACCTGTGACGGTGATTTAACATTGCTAAGACCTGTTCATCTCTTCTTTAAGATGATATGATGAGGTAAGTGCCTGTCATATGGTCATTGGAGGTTGGTGTGAGACATACATGAAAGGGATCTAGACTGTGATCTGTCTGTTGCAAGCAGAGCAGTCTTTCAGGCATGATGGCTGTATGCATCAAAGTGTCAACGTCACCACAGCCGCCATTTGCATGTATTGACTACCTCTACATAAAGCTGCCTCCTCCAGTGTGACCAGATCTCAGACTCTTCTGGCTGGGGTGTAGCTCTGTTGGTAGAGTGTTGTCTAGCACACATGGGGCACTGAATTTGATCCCTAGCACTATAGACACAGGGCATGGAGGTGCACACAATAATCCCAGCACCTGATAAATAGAGGCAGGAGGATCAGGAGTGCAGGGCCATCCTCAGTTACATGGCCAGTTTGAAGACAGTCTTTGTCACCATGTCTAATATAGATACTCTTCTCCTTGTTCCTTGTTTATGAACCCATGTCTGTGATGTTAGTACCCTAAATATTGACAGGAAGACCAATCTTAAAAGACTGGGCATTATTGTAGCTGGCATCTCCTTGTGTCAAAAGAGTTTTTCTTTCAGGATTCTTCTAGACTATCTGAATCTCTAGGGGAGGTATAGGACCTTCAGACATCGTGTGAATGCAGCATTATATCAGTTCTCCACAGGATGTGTCTACCTTGCCCCAGTACCAGTTTGCAAACTCGAGACAAGGCACTGTGCTTTGCTAGCCCAGCCTGGTAGGATCCTGGGTGCCATTCAAGAGCTCCAGGATACAAGTATAAAGTAAAACAGACCCAGCAGGCTTTTCTAAGCACCCTCCATGCAATGACCTGCTGCGAATTTAGAGCCAGTTCTTGGCAGTGTTAATTCCAGAGCAGTGTGGATGCTTGTCTCCTGGGACTTTTGTTATTTGTGCCCTTTGGTTGCCTTCCCTGGAAGCCGATCCACCCTGCTGTGCTCTTGCATCTCACCATGTCAACAACTGCATACACACATTTGTGAATATGTGTGGGTGCTGCAAAGCATCCGGGCACGTGGGTAGGATGAAGTAGCATGTATCCCCTCTAGAACCGACCAAAATGGTAAACATTATATCGGAATAAATTAATGGAAGGAAGTTGTTGTTTGTATTTGGTGTACACATGCACACACACACACATTCCTATATATATAAATTTTCTTTTATCCTTCTTCAAATTCTCTTTTAGTTAAAAATAAGGAAGACTACCCTTCCATGCTGTAGGTATACACTAAACGTTTTATAGTGGTGACTTCTGTGTCTGTAGTTCAATCAAACCACAATCAAAATACAAAAACCTGGGCCTGGGAGATGGTCAAATGCTCATCATGCATGCGTGAGGAGATGAGCTTGATCCTCAGTATGCACTTAAAAGGAAGCCGAGAGTGGCACACGTCTGTAATTTCAGTGTTGAGGAGACAGATTCAGGAGCGCTGTCCACTCTACTTCAGTTAGTGAGAGACTCTCTCAAAAAGATTAAGATAAAAGTGACAGAGGAAGACATCTGAGTCCTTCACACACATGCACACCTGTAAACACACACACACAGACACACACACACACACACACACACACACACACACAGAGAGAGAGAGAGAGAGAGAGAGAGAGAGAGAGAGAGAGAGAGAGAGAATAAAAGAAAAGAAAATAAGCAAACCCAGTTACCCCAAATTAAAAAGAACTATCTGACTCTGCTCTGAACAGATACGGATTTTTAAAACAGTTGCTATTCTCTCAGCAATATAGTGCAACTATTTCAATATCGTTTGTGTTTTACTAGGTACTATAGATAATCAGCTGATGACATATATGCAGTGATGGATGCAGGAGGATGTGCATGCGTTATATGCATACACTACGCCATGTTATACAGACTTGAGAATCTGCAGGTTTTGGTAGTGGGTACTGAAGGCTGACTATGCATTATGAATGAGTATATATTTATTTAGGGAACAATAGGGTACTCCTTTCATTGAAATCACTTACATTTAGTATAGCTGCCAAGTACCCCATCATATGATTGGTTCCATATGCATGGTGAGATGTTGATATTGGGGCCTGCCTCTGTTGCTTGCCACTTTATTGCTTTTTTAGAAAGGGTCTCATTGAACCAGGAATTCACTGAGTCAGACTGACTGGCCAGCAAGCTCTAGAAATCCTTCTGTCTCTGCCTTCTGGTGATCAAAGGCATTTGCCACCATGCTAGCCAGGCTCTTCGTGTGGGCGAACTTACTGAGGGATCTGTGCCTCCACCTGTGTCTTCTCAGTGCTGGCTCAGGAAACCCAGGGAAGTGCTTTGCAGCCCAAAACACTCTCATGTAGTTGTATGATTTCCCCTCATGTCTCCAGAAAGACCTGTGCGCATTGTTACCTCTGAAAGATGTGTAGCTTTGTTAAGGGTCTGGCTTTTAAGTTTGCAGGATTAGTGTAGGTCAGATGTCATGGGTGGCATTGCTGCATGAAGATGTCTCCACCTTGGCAAGGAATGCAAAGCCTTGTAGCTTCACCCATAGTCATTCCCAGGACATTTGTTCTCAGGAAGGTTCTGAAGAAATCAGGTTCCTTGGGAACCACATCGATAGCCCTACCACCAGACCACATAGAAAGAGAATATTCAGCCAATTAAGAACCTGTAGGTGTCTTGTCTTCTGTGTTCCTATGCTGCTTAGCTATTGCCCCCTCTTGTTCATCACACTGTGTTGTTGAGTTGTTTAACTTTGGTTTTCATCTGAGACCCCTCAGATGCTCAGATCTCCCGGGGGATGCGGAAATCTGACCAATGCACTCATTTCTTTACAGCTGTAGCTTCCTCTTTTTCTTTAGGCAGTCAGGATTCCATGGAGGGACTTGGTATGGTCATGTATGCAACTGAAAGAATTGGGTAATTGGGAAAGAAACTATACATATAAGGGATACTGGAAAACACTCCTGTGAGCTTCTAAGTCAAAAGAAGCTTTTTAGTCTAATTAAAGGGGAATCCAGCAGCAGAGAAACATTCCCATAACTTACATACTTAATTACTTCATTGAGTCATTGGCTCCAGTGGTGTTTACTGGACTCATGATGTTCAAAATCCTCTGCTAGGCATCACAGTTATAATTCCTTTAAAGCCAACCTCTCAATTTTATTCAATGCTCATACCCGAAGTTATTCATTTGCACATGGCTTTTTGTTGTTCTGAAATTGAACCCAGACCATTGTGGGTACTAGGCAGGTGCTATATCAATGAGCTGCATTCCCAGCCATTTGCCTACTATTGTTTGGGGTGGGGAGCTGCGTCGGTAAGCAAATCAGACGAAAAGCTGGACTGTACCTCTGAGAACACAGAATGTTGAAGATGTAGGTCGTCATGTTGTGCCAGGCTCCCAGAGAAAGCAGGAGAATACAAATCCACAAGCACATCCACAAACACGCACCAAGCTGTGGGCTCTTTTCTTCTCCCATGGCTTTCCCTTCTGCTTTCCCTCTGACCACTCTTCTAACTTCCCAGGGCTTGTAAGAGAGTAGGTGAAGAGAGGGTCTCTTTTGGAACCATGAAAAAGAAATGATACTTAGGTAGATCCCCTTGAGAGCCTCAGTTTGGACTAGAAATACTTTGGCCAAGTCTGACTCACGAATCAGGATTATATCTCTCTTCATAGGCTGGTTGTGATGCTAGAACTTTACTCTCTTACCCTGTCTTTGTGTTCCAACTGAACTCTTACTGATGGAGTTCAGCCACACTTGCATTTTGTCCATAGCTGTCCTATCTGTGTCTTCCGACTGCATCTCTATTCATCTTTGTGTTGGTCACTCACTTTATACAGCACCCAGAGAAGGCTATGGGAGACTTGTAGGAGTGCTAGGAAGATTATCTAAGTCTTCATTGACTTCTCTCAAAGAAGAACAAGCCAAACAATGAATTGTCACAACCACAATTGACTAGAAAGTGCAAGCTAGCATGAGGGGACCTGGGCTTGCGGTGGCGCTAAAGGCATGCTTCTCCATAGCGGTGATATTGGGCCTATACGGAGATGGCAAGGGTTTGGTCAGGTGAAGATGAGGGTTGGAGGAGAGAGCAACAGGTGAGGAGGGCTCTCTCATGTGCAAAGAGTCAGAAGCCCAATTGTTCTTTAAAAAACAGAATGTATTTTAGTTTGCTTTCCATTGCTGAGACAAAATGCTGACCCACAAACAACTTGTGGACAAAACAGTTACATATTCTAATTGTTGTAGGAAGTCACAGTTGGAACTCAGGGTAGGAACCTGGAGACTGAAACTGAAGAAGAATCCATGGAAGAGTGCTATGGACCGACTTGCTTCCCATGGCTTTCTTGGCTTGCTTTCTTATGCAACCCAGGATCACTAGACTATGGTTGGTACCACCCACAGTGAGCTGGACCCTTTCACTTCAATTATCAATCAAGAAAATGTACCACAGACTTGTCTTCAGGCCAGTCTGGGGGGACATTTTTTTCAGTTGAGATTTTCTCTTCCAAGATGACCCTACCGTCTGATAAGTTGACAAACCAAGCAGTACAAAACGTCACAGTTATTATACTGTGGATGACAAAGAAGAAGGATTTTGATACAGAAAGCAGCCAGACCACTCAGGATACAGAAAACAGTCAGACCACTCAGTTCTTGGAAGATCATCGAAGAAAGGTTTCATTTAAGCAAGAGACAGATATGATGAGACAGTTGTCTTTTAAAAGACTGCACTGTTAGATGGGAGAAATGAATTGTAAGACAAAATTGGACTCAGAAAGAAAGGTGAGATGGTTCTGGACTTGTTCAGGTGGTGGATGACAAGGGACCTGGGTCAGTAGGGAAGAAAGAGAAATGGGTAGATATGAGCTGTCTGGAGGAGGCAGAGGGAAGAGATGTGGGGCGTGTGGGGGAAGAAGGGGCAAGTGGCTCAGAGTCTTAGCTTGGGTGTTTGGGAAAGAGTGGTGCTGTGCTCCAAGGAGGGCCTTAGACTGTGGAGAGGGAGGAAGGAGCTTTGGTTGGACTCTGGATTTTTCAGAGAGAATCATCGATCAGGTGGGCATGTGAATGACTTCAGGTCTGCGAATGGATCGGATCCACAGGGAGAGAGAAGAAAGGGGAAAGAGGACAACGTGGGCACAGCCTGGTGCTCGATTAAAGATTGTCCCCTCCCAGGGCATAGTTTTATTTTTAATTAAGGTTTTTACTAGCATATGTCAGTTGTCTATACTAATGTGTTTCTGTGACATTTTCATACATATGTATGATGTATTTCAACCATATTATCCACTGGTACCTTCTCTTCACCCCTGCAACTCTCCCTTTCCATTTTTGTGCCTTTTTAGTGACCCAACGAATTGAAGTAGGGCTGCTGATGGCCGCAGAGGAATGAGGGGCTGTTTGCAGGAGCATGGGCAGTGGGCTGGTGGCTACAGCATTAAAGAAATTACATCTTCCGTCACCATTGAGCATTCACTTCCTAAGATTCCTTAGGAAGGAGAGGCCTTGGAGAGAGGAAGGAGAGGCCTTGGAGAGAGGAAGGAGGGGCCTTGGTGAGGCCAGAGTTTCAGAGTTCTCATGTATCTGTGAAATGAAAACACAGCAAGAGAAAGAACACATCTCAAAGTTTCTGCAAACTGTTTTGTGTCCAAGGAACTATTTGTTTTTGTTTTGTCTTATTATTAACTGGATTTATTGTGGGACAATGGTCTTGTACCCTGTAAAGATCTAGCACTTGTATTGGTTTAATAAAATGTTGACTGACCAGTAGCCAGACAGGAAGTATAGGTGGGGTGACCAGAACAGGAGAATTCTGGGAAGAAGAAAGGCTCAGTCTGTAGTCATCACCCAGATGCAGAGGCAGCAAGATGAGAATGCCTCACTGATAAAAGGTACCAAGCCACGTGGCTAACACAGACAAGAATTATGGGTTAATTTAAGATGTAAGAGTTAGTTATTAAGAATCCTGAGTTAATAGACCAACCAGTTTAAGATTAATGTAGACATCTGTGTGTTTCTTTGGGACTTAACAGCTGTGGGACCAGGCAGGACAGGAGCTTCTGTCAACATGGACTTGGTGGCACACACCAAGGAGGCCTCAGGAGGCAGAGGCAGGAGGATCATATTCATAGTCATCCTGGGTTTCCTAGTTAGACCCTGCTCTCCCAAACTACCCCTCCAAAATGAGCAAATATGAATAAAAAATTTTAAAAATCCTTTGCTTCTGTGTAAAATGGGGTTAAAGCTTTTCACACACACCACCTTCCTTGGCTTTGTTCCTTCTGGAGTCTGTGTTTAGAAAGATGTTGATGAACTGGTCCCGTTAAGAGAGAGGCAGCGAGGAAGGTACTGGCTGCTAGAAATCAGTTCCCACGAGCATCAATGGAAAGATTAGGGATCGTATGGCTGAAAGGAAAGAAAAATGAGGGCGACAGGGGATTCAATTTATTGCTATCTACAATTGTTTGGAGGTTTTTCTTCTTGTTCATATGTATATGTGCTCATGTGTGTGCATGCTTTTGGTGGTCTAAGGACAACTTTGGGTGTCATTATTCGGAAACTGTCTACATTTGTATCTTATTTTTTTGAGACAGGGTCTCTCATTAACCTGGAGCTTGCCAAGTAGCAAGCCCCGGAATTTCACCTGTCTTTGTGACCTTAGTGCTAGAATCACAAACTGGCTTTTAAAAATTATTTTGCTTTTTAAAAATAGGTCCTGGGGGTTGCAAGTCGGGTCATAGTGTTTTTCTTTCATGACATTCTCTTTAAAGGTGAAAAGACGAACTATCTCCACCCCCAGCCCGTCTGGAGGGTTTTCATGTGGAACACAGAAAGGGTGTACTCCACATTGCTGTGTAATGAAAAAGAAGGAACTGGAGGCCATAGGAAATAAAATTTACCTCTAAAAATAAGTGAGGAAGAGCAACAAGCTGACTAATCAGGTTTAATGACAGGGGGCCAGGCATGGAGACATATGGCTGCAATCCCAGGAGGCTGAGGCAGGAAGATCATGAATTTGAGGCAAGTCTGTGCTAAATCAGATCTCAAAAAAGTGGTTTGGATTGAGTCCGACACATTTTCCTCACTCCTTGGACACTGTGAGGTTCTGATGATTCCTGATGATGTTCTATCATGGGCATCCCCTCAGCTGCCTGATTCAGAGTCTCTGTGTATCTTTCCAACCTTCAGAGCGCCAGCACAACTTCCAGAAGGGGTCAGGCAATACCCTTGATAGCTCTTCTCTCTGCAGCCAATTCTCCTTGCATCTATTCTGGTCTCGTTTAATGTGGCTGAAATGATTTATCATTGCCCTTCAGGGACTCCTGTATTTTGTGCTCTGTGGAATGTCTGCAGCTCACATCCTAACTTGTGAAGAGAGAGCCCATCTCCGTCCCTGAGTATGCCATTTCGCTGGACACTGGTGACACTGGTGACTAGAAGCTGTGGTCACGGGCTTCCCTGAGAGTGGGCTTGGCTCCATTAGCACTGGACACAGGTCTTGGGATAGATGTGAATCTTGTCTGCAGGGTCCTCATTCTTCAGCTGTCTGTTTCTCATGGAGAATGTGAAAGGATTGAACTATAGTGCCCTCCCCTTGCTTCCCATATCACATATGAAGAAAACAGGAGAGGATCAGATAAGAAATGCATTTGAAGTGTGCATTACGCGTGTCTCAACAACCCTGGGAAAGAGTGGTCCAGGACTGCGGAGAAGTGATGTTTCCCCCACCCCACCTCTTTGTTCATGCATGAACATGTGGCATTCATGTAGTATATTTTCATATGTATGTGGGTGGCTACACCCATGGGCACCAATGGAAGCCAGAAGAGGATGTCATGTGTGTTCTAGCATTCCCCACCCTATTCTTTGAGTTAGTGCCTCTCTGACTCTGGAGCTAGGCTTCCAGCCAGCAAGTTCCAGCCACCATCCTGTCTCTGCCCTCCACAGTGTTGGTGTTACAGGAACATATGATCATGTCCAGCTTCATATGCAGGTATTGGAAATTTGGATCTCCCGAAATATCTCTTCCAGCCTCTGAGAACTAGATTTGAAACCCAGATCTGTCACTTACCAACTTTGTGGCTGTAGACAAATTACCTCATCCCTCTGAGCTTTTGTGTCTAAACTGAAGAAGAAACCCAGCCCCGATCTGGGGAGTCTGTGCTGATGAACTGCTTTGAGGATGTGAAAAATATTCCACACAGTGCAGAGAACACATTCTTCCTGCTAAACGCTGTTGCACTCCTTACACTAGTGCTGAACACACACTCTTCCTGCTAATGCTGGTGCACTCCTTGCACTAGTGCTGAACACACACTCTTCCTGCTAATGCTGTTGCACTC
This sequence comes from Myodes glareolus, assembly GCF_982192425.1. Lineage (NCBI taxonomy): Eukaryota > Metazoa > Chordata > Mammalia > Rodentia > Cricetidae > Myodes > Myodes glareolus. The sequence continues at coordinate 102,523,788 of NC_142034.1, read as the reverse complement.
CTTGCACTAGTGCTGAACACACACTCTTCCTGCTAATGCGGGTGCACTTCTTACACTAGTTGCGTCTTCTAGCATTGACAAGTACCCCAGGAAAGCAGCTTAAGGAAGGAGGGATCTTTTCTGGCTCAGGTGCGAGGGAGTCATGGAGCCCGGAGAGTGGAGGCACATTGTGTCCACAGTCAGGAAGCAGGGAGACACGAGTGCTGTTCTCAGCTCACTTGCTCCTTTTGATTTGGTTCAGGACATATGGGATGGTGCTGCCCACATTTAGGGTGGTTCTTCTCACTTCAAAGAACACGATCTGGAAACTTGTTCACAGACACACCCAAGGCCTTGTCTCTGCTGATTCCAGGTCTGGTCAAGTTGTCAGCAAATACTAATCATCACATTGATTTTTAAGATCATCAGTTTTGGATTTTGGATTTTTACTTGCATCAAACTGGTTGGATGGCCTGGAAATTGAGGCCACTTCAGACTTTGAATGGATTCTCCCAGACCTGCCACAACATTTACAGCCACAATATCTTCCTGCCAGAAGCAGCGACTTCTCCAGCAGGAGATGGGAATGTCCATGAGAGGTCTTTCTTGTGCCTGTCTGAGTCTTTCAGCCTGAGGTCCAGGCTGGATCCAGGCTGGGTGGGGAAAGAACGACTTAGGAATGTCTTTCTTTGGGAGATAAAACTCTTGGCCCAGGTTTATAGTTTGTATCTAAAACAAGGGACTGAGAAGTTCTGGCCAGAAGAGGGAGGAGAGATGCTTCCACCGCATCCCTAAATGACCTCTGGCATTCTAGCCCCCAACAGCAGTGATCTCTCTTAGAACCCCAGCGTTTGCTATTACTCAGAGAGCTTCCTGGTGATTTGAGCCAATTTAATTAAGTAGACAATTCTCTTTCATTGGAGTTTTTAGTCCTTTGAGACAGTGAACAGCTCTGAGTCACCTAACTTCCTGGGTTTGTCATCACTGGCGGCTTCTTCTTCTCCTCCTCCTGCTCTTCCCTCTCCTCCTTTTCCTCCTCTTCTTCCTCTTCCTTCTCCTCCTCCCTATCTTCCTCCTTCTCCTTCTTCATGGAGCTATTCTTCTTCCTCCTCATCTTCCTCTTCCTCCTCCTCCTCCCTCCTCTCCTCTTTTTCCTTTTTCATGAAGCTATTCTTTTTTCTCCTCCTCCTTCTCCTCTTTCTTCTCCTTTTCCTTTTCATCCTCTTGCCCTTTCTTGTCTCTGAATACCTCTCCCTCACTTCCCCATTTCTTCCCACTCCTTATCATTTCCCCCCTTTCTCATGTTTATTTTTCTCCCTGTATCTATGTCTCTTTCTTATCTTCCTTGTTCTCATCTTTATTCTGACAGTATAGAGTCCTGCTATATACCCTAAGCTGGCTTTGAACTTATGATCTTCCTGCCTCAGCCTGCTGAGTACTAGGATTGTAGGTGTGCACCTATCACACCTGGTTTACGGGCTTCTTTCCAGGGCGGCTGCTGGCTTCTCTTTTCCCCAGGGTGAGCAACTGAGGAGTTCGAAGTTCAGGACATCACTGGGGAGGGTTTCACATCCATGCGATACAGAGCGAGGGTCAGAAGAAGCAGAGCTGGGTAAGGGAGAACTTCAAGCATCAAATGTTTCTGTGCCTCAACAACACTGTCCTGCTGAGCTCCTGCCACCTCCTGGTCCCATTGCCTCCCTTCCCCACACAGGCCTTCTGCACCTGTTCCTTTCTTCACTATGATTCCTTGACTAGTAAAGAACTTAAATAGCACTTGCTGCAATGTGTGAACACTGTTTCCTTCTTGATTATTTGACTGACTCCTGTCCTTCTGAGATCTACAGCTCTGGAGCATGTGAGTTGTCTCCCTATCCTCACTGTTGTAGGCTGTATCCTTAGCACCGCATACATAGTAGGTACTCAAGAACTCCGTAAATGAGCACATTTCAAGATGGCACTTGAACAAGGATGAGCATCCTGCCTTTAATGTCATGAGGGTTAGCGTCTTGCCTTTCGTGCCATGACACTGGACATCCTGCCTCTCATGTCATGAAGAGCACTTTCTCCTAACTGCAGTGAGAAGAGGGTCCCACAGACATCTAATGGCGCATTTGAACCAACCCTCAAAACTAGTCACCTCCGTGCTGGCCCCGGCTCCAGGAAGCAAACCAATGCAACAAGACCTTGGTGGTGTAGCTCAGCTTGTGCAGTGCTTGCCTGGCATGCACAAAGCTTGGGGCTCGATCTCCAGCATGGTATACAACAGGTGTGGTAGCACAGGCCTGTGATACAATGCTAGGGATGAGGAGATGGGGGTGGGAGGGTTCAAGGTCATACTTGGCTACATAGTGTGCTTGAAGCTATCCTGGACTAAGTGAGATTCTGTCTCAAAACAAAACCAAACCAAACCTTAGAGGTGTCTAGACCAGGTAGTCTAAACAGATCACTCTTCCCCTGGGCACGGAGTAGCCCCAGCAGCTCTCTTGTGAAAAGCATGGATGCTCACATTTTCTCTGACCAGGAGCACTAGTGGGCAAGGAGAATGAGGAGGCAGGGAGGACTACATCTGATTTCTATTTCTGGGTTGTTTGAGCCTGTGTTCTCAAGTGACAGGGCCTTGAGTTCTGGGCTCTAACTGTTTGCATTTAATCAGGGAGGATGGTCTTGTCTTAGAAAATTAAAAAGCCATTTTGCAACATTCAGAGAAATTTCTGTTGGGATGGAAATACACGGCTTTAGTGTTAAGTGTTATTTTTTTTCTGCTGGACACACAGAGTTATCTCAAAACAGGTAGTTGTTAATGCTCCTAGGTCAAGGGAGAGATTGCTGGTCAGATTTACAAGGTTGGGAATATTAGAAACCCCTTTTCTTTGACCTGAATTACTCTTCCTGAGGGAGTTTTAAAATTTTTTCATGTGTTTGTATGTGCTTCTTCATGCACATGTGCACATACAAGTGTACATGTGTGAATGAGTATGTGGGGGGCAAAGGCAACATCCTCTGTTTCTCCTAATCCCTCTCCGCTTTCTTTCTGGTTTTTTATTGGCTGAAGAACAACTTGCCGGTTATGTTAGGCTGGCCAGCTGGAGAGCCCTCAGGCTTCTCCTGTCTCTGTCTCCTGGTGCTGTGATTACGGTGCATACCCCTTACATGGGGGCAGGGGTTCTAGCTCAGATCCTCATGCCTGTGCAGAGAAGCACTTTATTGACTGAGCCATCTCGCCAGCCCCTGGTAAGGAAGTCACAGAGTTGTTTTTGCAGGGCACCTGGATGCAGTTTGGGAAGTCTGTCCACACTGATGACCCACCATGGTCGCCTGCTGCTGCCCACCTCTGGCTTGCAGAAACCAAAGTGTGCCAACAGCGTTAGGCTTGGCTAGGGTCACTTTCTGTTCGTTGTTTCAGAGCCAACATTGCTCGTCCACTGGAGCCGGTCGTCTCTGGATGGAGGCTCTTTCCCTCACCCAGTGCCCCATGGATTAGACTGTAAGCTGATCGCATCATTAGAACTCCAGAGTGACATGGGGAGGGGCTGGAGATTCTGGAGGGAAAGAAACCTTGTCCTTCTCTTGTTTCCTCAAGCACCTCTGCAGTACTTATTCAGTGTGTGCTTTCCAGTTACTTGCTGCTGATATAAGTACACATATTTTAAAGAAGCAACTTGGCACCAGAGCCAGATCTGGAAGATCAGTATCAAGTCCTACAAATAGAAACTACGTGCAAAAATAAACACAGGCAAAGGATACCAAGCAGGAATTCCCCTTCTGGCTGAAGACAGCCACTGCCAGAGGCTTTGAGCCCCAGGCCTGATCTCTTGCTTTAAAAGGAAGATTAGAAAGTGTTGTAGGGGGTTTGGGATTTTCTTGTCAAAGCTGCAAGGACTTGGAAATAGAATAACTCTGGCCAGGCCATCTGATGCTATTTAATCCTTTACCCATTTAAAGAGTATCATGGCTGCCCCAGGAGGGCGGCCTTGCTCAAGGACAGGGTTCTAGGTTTTGTCTGTAAACACCTGGGAATCCACCCACTCTGTAGATAATTTCTTTTTCTCCCTAGTTGGATGCAGAGACAGGTTAATCTCAAAGAGTTAATGGTGGTCTTTTGGGGACCTTGTACTTGGTACTCACTAGTAGAGGCAGTATAAAAAGATGGGGTGTCTGGTGGGAAATGAGGCCGTTAGTCAGTGTTGGGACTCGGAATGCACAGGGAAAAGATACATTTTGAGGTTGTGTCTGGACTTTGCCCCTTGGGGAATTTGTGGGAAAGGCGATGAGGTCAGTTGTGCTGACCTACGCTATATAGAAACTAGGTAATTTACAGGGGAATTGATGGAACTGGAGATCATTACGTAAGTGAAATAAGCCATGTTCTATTTTCATCATGTATATATATATATATTTATATTCACGATAGACACACAGAATGAAAATATATGAAAGTAAAAGGGGCCTGGGAAGATGAAGGGGATGAAGGGGAGGGTAAACACAGGAAGAAAGAGTAATGAGGGGGAACATGGTCAGAGTATGTGCCTTGCTTAGCCTTTATACATGGGAACCCCATCTCAAGTCTCCTCCTGTGCAGTCCTTGGTGAGGAACCTGAAGAGACAAGTGCAGGGAGCCTGGGAGAATTGTGGGAAGTCTGTCCACACTGATCAGCCATTGCTGGCCCCCACTGCTGCCCACCTTTGGCTTGCAGAAGCCAGCATGTGCCCATAGCTGCAAATCCCCTGTGTGCCAACATATGTATCATAGATGATCATGTGTATGAAAATAGCATGATGAAACCTATTATTTTACAATGCACGTACATTAGTAACAAAGAAAAGACACCCCAGCTGATTCTAACAGTCACTAGGCTGTGGTCCCCAGCTGGTGGCAGGGGTAAGAATGAGACTGACCTTGGGCTGTATGCTTTCAGAGAACGTGTTTTCCCGACACCCCCAGCAGTCAGGGCTGTACTCAGTGTGGTCCAGAGAAGTGTGGGGCAGCTCTCTGGAAAGCACAGCACACACCCAGACACGCCTCTGAGTGGGATGCTCTGATAGGATGCTGTTCCTTTCAGGACTACGTGAGCATCAAGTCCTAGTTTCCTGTGGGAACTTCAGGCTGGTAGCACAGTGGAGCCCACCCCTGCCTGCCATTACGTCACACTACCCTGTCTGCAGTGCAAGAAATGGGACTTGTGTGCTTCGATTTTTTTTTTTCTATGGGTCTCAGGGCTGGGGATAGGAGATGGCATCAACAGAACTTTTATTTTTCTTGTCTCTTGAGACAACTTAGCATCTCTGTGTGTGAGTAATAGGGGTCTAGGCTTAGCTGCTTGGCTTGGCTTCCACTGTTGCTGTGCCGTCTTGGGTAAGTCACAGAACCTCTCTGTTTCAGTGCCTGCTGTCATCCAAAGGGATGAGCTAGAACCGAACTTACAGATTATTGTGTTAGGTCAAGAGGTATACATAAGGTGCCTGGACACATAGCATGTCAGGAGAAATATGTAAGGTGCTGGACACATAGCATGTCAGGAGAAACATATAAGGTGCCGGACACCTAGTAAGGAGTTTCCAGCAGAGAGGACTTACTGGGCACTCCCTCCCCTCTCCTCTGTTATTGGGGATAGAACCAAGTCCTATTGTGTGAACATAGAACATTTTATTGATCCATTTGCCAGCTAATATTTGGGTTGTTTGTGCCTTTTATTTGCAATAGAGTCATAAGACTACCATGCATGAGTCTATTCAGACAAATGCTTTAATTTCTCTTGTGTAATACCTAGGGGGCACTGGCTGGGTCAGACAGTGAGTTCACATTCACATTTGTAAGAAATGGACGACCTGTTTTCTACAGTAACCACCGCATCTCACGCTCGCATCAGCAGCACCCAGATGTTCCAGTTTCCCTATTTCCTTGCCCAAACTTGTATTTTCTGTCTTTTTATCACAGTCATTCCTCGGAGTACTTGCTCTCTCTTTGTGTCCCGAGTGTTCTCTTCCTTCGTGTTGGGTGACGCCAAGTGCATTTCCATCGCTTCAGAACCATCTGTGTGCTGTCCCTTGGGCGTTGAGCACTGGGCTCCCATAGTCTAGTCAAGCTGTGTCTTGTCTTAGATCTATAAGAGCATTTTATTTTATTCTGCTTTATGGCGGCACAGGGGATAGAGTCTAGGGCCTCACATAGGTCCAGCGAGCACTCTGCCACTGAGCTACGCTCTCAGCTCAGTTCTTTAGATGGGCAGGACTCAAGTCCTTTATCATGGTATGACTTACAAACATTTTCACTTACCTTGTGGCTTGTCTTCTAATTTTCTTAGTGATATGTTTGGAATATAAAAGTTTTTGATTATTATGACTGCTTTATCCATTTCCCCATTTTATGGCTTGCAAAAGTAACAAATAATGCCACTGCTAAGAATTCTTTGTCTAATCCAGGGTTGTGTCAGTTTTTCAGAATTATGTTTCCATGTCTTACAGTTTTACTTTCTTCTTAATCTCTGTGATTAATTCTGAGATGTTTGATTGTGTGTGTGTGTGTGTGTAGTTTGAAATAATGACTTAAATTTACGTCTCCACATATAAATATATAATTTCCTCAAAGTTGTTGTCTTCACCCCTTACCAAGGAAACATCCCTTTGCAACAAACAGAAAACTACAGCCAATCACAGTGCAGAGTTGTGGAGCCCAATCTCAATGGATTTCTCTACAAACACTGCTACACCCAAGGCTCAAAGAACATTGCAGAAGAATAGGCAGGAAGATTGTAAGAGCTAATGAATCAGGGAGTTTGCTATGAGATTGTGTCTCCTAGTAATACCACAAGCTAGTCCCATAAAATCTCACCAAGATGAATGCCCAAACATAAGCTAACCAAGGATGACAGCAGTGGACATGAGAAACCAGACAGGAAGACTCTCACGAGACCTCGGTCCTACGTACTTGAGGAATGTTGGGAATGGGAGAGATGATCTTTCCTAGGGAAAAGCACATCAATTGTTTGTCCAGTGCCAAATGGTCAACCCTCAAAATGAATATATAATTAGCATTATATGGACCAAGAAGATTAAATCTAGGACTATGTATGTATATGCATGTATGCATGCTATGATAGCAAAAGAGGCCATGAAACTGAAGGAGACCATGAAGGGTTTGTGTGAGGGCTTGCAAGGGTGGAGGAAACATTGTAAACTTTATTATAATCTCAAAAAGGTTTCAAATGTTAAAGCAACAGCAACAACAACAATGCAAATGACACATGAGGAAACACACCCTAAGGCTTGCCTCTGACTTTTACACATACCCTTACACACATGTGTACCCACACAAACATGCACACACATGAGCATACTGATGACTCTGAGGAAATATACCGTGCTTTCTAGTACCACAAAGGCTAGTCCTTAGGGAGGGGACATTCAGGTCAGTACTAGATTAAGGGGCCTTTGAGCCCTCTTTCTAAAGTGCATTGTATCTTTGACAATAGGAACTTACCTTCCAGCTCTGGGGGGTAACCAAGGGCAACAGCAATAGGTTTTTAATGTCTGATATTGGGGTTTTGGTAATTGGTATTTTGTCCTTGGAGGAAATATCATTAGTCTAGGTGAGAAAAGTTCATTAAACCTATATATGTATATACATAATTATGTGTATTATAGTTTTGTTTTTAGGCAAACAGCAGTATGATTCTTTGTGGTTTTTCCAGACATGGTTATCGTTATATTACTCTTCTCCTCTTTCCTCTGCATTTACCTTCCTTACCACCCCCAAGTGCTCTCCTCCTCCCTTTTTCTGGTCAGGTCACTTGTATCTCTTAGTCCCCTGTCTGTTGCTTCCCAACCCCCCCATCCTGGCAATGGTCCTATTTTACTTTCCTGGTTTCTGTAGTTACTACAGGCTATGTACTCTCAACTGAAGATTTGGAGTTACTGCCTTGTTTTTTGAGACACTGGTCTGGAACTCATCAACAAATCTAGGCTGGCTGGCCTGTCTCCATTTCCAAGCTCTGGTCTTACAAGCTGTCAAACTTTTGTTTTTAAAGTGGTTTTTGGAGATCGAACTTGAGATATTTTGTCAAAATCCATTTCACAGAAATGTACAGCTTTAGTTCTAACCCTTCAGTTGGATTCCGTTCATGTGTGTGTCTGTCCTTACCTTGTCCCATGCCTTCCTGGTCACTGTGGCTTTAAGGTAGACTTCAGAGCAGATAACCTGAGTGCCCAGAATTGTTCCTCAACTTGAGACTTTCTTTGGCTACTTTCTTTGTCTTTTTCATATAAAGTTTAGAATCGTTTTCATCTATTTTGAGCATAGACAATCTGTCGGGATTTGGATGAGGACTGCATTGAGTGTATTGTGGATAATATGTACTGACACCGAGTCTTCCCATCCATGAATATGAGATGACATTACTTTTATTTAGATTTTCTCCCATTCTCTTAGCAATGCTTGTTAGTCTTCAGGATATAAACATTTTACTTTCTTTGCTTTCAAGTAATTTTTGTCTATTTTAAGGTTTTGTTGTTATTGTGTAAAAACAACTTTATTAATTTTATTTTTAATCAATTAGTTAATTAAAGTTTTGAGAAACGATTTCATTATACAGCCCAGGCTGGATTTAAACTTCTAGTTGTCCTTCCTCAGTCTCCTGGAGGGCTGGGATTACAGGTACACACCACCATACCTAACTATTTTTAAACTTTGCATAAGAATGTGTGCTGAATGATTTTTTTTTGATGTGTGCATCCATGATATATACATGTAAAGTTTGTTTCCGGGATGAGAAATGCAGTTTGTTTTATTTTTATCTTTGGGATTTACCTCTTGTTGCCTTCCCAAACTTGTTCATTATTTCTGTAATAGTTTATGGATGTGATGTGAGGATCTTCTACATGTGTGATCATGTCATACAGGAGTGAAGACACTCCCACCTCCTTTGCTGTTGAGATAATGCTAATTAATTAAAGTTATTTTTCTTCTTATCAAATTGCACTGACCAGACTTCTTCCTATCATACAACAATGAGGAGAAACTAGTAAGAATGAGAAGTCTTATCTTGCTCCTGACTTTAGGGTGGCTACATTTGCTTTTCCATGAAGCCAGACATTACATTGTAGATGCCATAACAGGTTGAAAATATTTCTTTCCCTTCCAGGTATGTTGATGGTTTGTACAATGAGTACTTTATAGATTTTGTTAAGGACATGCTTTCTGACTTTGTCAAATCCGAGAGTTTTCATTTAGTTATTTGTTCTAACAGCATGTGGCAGAGAGGGACAAGGAATAGTTGAACAAGAATGAAATCTAAAGTCTTTGTAAAAACCAGTGCTATTGATTACGATGGTTGTGCTTTTGTAGATGAGAAAACAGATCCAGTGATCTGAACTTTTCTGCTGGTGCTTCCAGGGTGTAAGTGGACATGGTCCACCCAGCTCCTGCACTGTTCTGTCCTGATGTCCACGGGTGTGGTGCACCAGGCACCTGCTCTTCTTCCTGACTGTGGCATCTGAACACGCCAGTTCTCCTCAGGTGGCACCTGTTTCTTAGGGCCGGTCACAGTCCTCACTGGATTGGTGCTGGCTGCCACCAGTTTTAGGACTCACTCTGGACAGTGCAGCTAAGCATTTGTTTGGTGTGATGCCTGCCAACTGAGACGTTACCATTCGTGGCCACATTGGGAATGTGCTGGGTATTTTTAGAGCTAGGCAGCCTAGCAGAACTGCTTGCTCTTCCCCAAGGTCCGTGGATTAGCCCAGGAGTAGCATATGCCCACGCTTTGCCTGCCTGGTCCTGGAACAACGGCCTCCTTGCTGTTCAGAAAACAGATTGTCTTAGGCAGATATGTGACCAGATCTTCCTTGCTGCTCCCCTATTTACAGAACTGTTCCTCCCCTCTGTCTGACGTCTCTCAGGGACCCACAGTGGTGATCCAGCTGTTTCTGAACGGGGAAGATGGTGGCACTTGCTCACTTGTACCTACGTCTGGCCAGAGAGCTTCTGGTTGCTTCTTACCCCCAGACATCTTGATTAGTACGACTTCACCTACCCTCCTGAGTGGGCAGGATGCACATTCCTGACTGGGGACCAGGTGGACTGAGAAGGCCTAGCAAACCAGGTTGTTTTTGGCACTGCGGCTCCTCCAAACTCATTCTCCACATGTGCTGAACACCCCCTCCAACCCAGAAACGATGGCAGCACTGTGAGCCACCATAGCTTCTGCTTCCTTATTGTCAAAGCTCTCAATAAGATCCTCAAATAGGACCAGCAGTGCCCCCTTTTGCACAGGTACTGCTGCGCTACCTAGGAAGGGGAGCTAGAGATTTGCATGACAAAATATTGAAAATTTACACAAATCACTCAGGTGTGATTCAGTTCGACAAAACATTTCTGAACACCTACTGAGAGCAAAGCATAGAATTTTGCTTTAGGTAGAGACAAGCACCCCACCCAAATGTAACACCAGGTGTTTGTCTGCAGAATATGATGGGTAGGAAACCCCGTTCTTCCATCCACCCACCCACCCACCCACCCATCCATCTACTCACCCATCCATCCATCCATCCATCCAGCCAGCCAGCCAGCCAGCCAGTCAGCCAGCCAGCCAGCCAGCCAGTGCTCTTGTAAACATTAAGTTTGGAGCCAGGCTATCTAGGTTTAATTCTTCCTCTAAATTGCTGACTACAAAGCTAGGCAGATGCCTGAAATTCTTCCATCCTCAGTTTCTCCTGCCCTAGATTGGGAATGACCGCAGTGACCAGGTCCAGGTGCAGGTGCAGGGATCACGCATAACTATATACAAAGTGTGGGGGCAGCTGCTCTCGCTCAGGAAGTGCCATCCGTGTATCAGGAAGCCTGTACCGCGGTCATCATGCATTCAGCAGATAGCTATGGAGTGCCTAGCGTGAGTCACCCAAGGACGCAGGTCATGGTGATAGAGTGGGGCCACATCCATGCTTGTTCCTTGTGGAGTTCCTGTTCAATCAATAGATAAAGAATCAGATGGGAAAAGTCAGACTGTAGAGGGGTCAGAGGACAGAGTGGAGAACTCCCCAGAGCAGATGGTGTGAACTGACAGGCAATCTGTGGAGCTGCATAGCACCCATTTCCAAACGGAATTTGCCGGGACACAGCGTGGTCTCCTCAGGAGTCACATGGTCTTACTTCTTGGTTTCTGGCTACATTTAAATGGACTTGTTTCTGTTTAATGACTGTTTTGGGTACCGGCTTCTGGGGATCTTTTTTTTTTCCTTCTTCTTCCGTTTAGCTCAGTGTGTTGTGTGACATCTCCATACAGTTAGTTACTTTTGTGCGTCATTGTGACAGAAGCTACTTGGAGGAAGGATTTGCTAGTTCTAGTTTTACCACATTTACTAACTTATTTAATGTATGGGCGTGCTCTCATGGGCGTGTGTGCACGCACATGTGAACATGTGTGCCATCACACATGGGTTCTGGAGATTACACTCAGACCATCAAGCTTGGCGCCAAAGCCCCTGTACCTGATGAGCCCTTCCTCTGGCCCTGCGAAGGGTTTATTTTGATTCACAGTTTGAGGGTACAGTCCATCATGACGGGGAAGACATGGGTGGAGTTTGGGGCTAGGGTGGATGAGCTGTAGCTAATGCTCCTCACATCTGAGCAGAGAAAGCCAGGAAGCTGGACTGGACTGGAGGCCTCAAGGCCCACCCCCTGAGGCCCACGTCCTCCATCTAGGCCCCACCTACCAAATGTACAACAGGTTCTCAAAACAGCAGCAGTCAGCACATGCTGAGGACAGTGTCCACACGCGTGAGTCTGTGTGGCATTTTCCATTCAGACCATAGCATACGTATGTAATGTAATATGTAATGTATGTAATGTTGCCCTCACATCTCTCCTTACCCTCTCCTAGCTCCCACTCCTCTATCCCTGATCCCCTCATTGTCCGCCTTGGTGGATGCCTTTTTATTCCAGTGACAGATTCTAGAATATGACTCACTTTTTATTTTTAATTTTTTAGCATTCATTCATTCATTCATTATTTCTTTCATTCATTCATAGTCTCATGAAGCCAAGGCTGGCCTCAAACTCTAAGTGTAGCCAAGGATGACTTTAAACTCCTGATCCTCCAGCCCCCAACTTCCGGATTAGAGAGGCATACACCACCATGCTTGGTTCATATGGTGCTGGTTATTGAACTCAGAGCTTTGTGCATGCCAGACAGGCACTCTACTCACTCAGTTACATCCCCAGGCCCACAATTAATTTAAATGTTTGATTGACACATATCTGTACATATTTATGAGTACACTGTGTAGTGTTGATTTGTGTATACTTTGAATAATAATCAACTCAAGGTAGGCAGCACAGCTAATGCGGCTGCTTTGATGATTTCTCCACGAGTTGTCCGTTCAGAATCCCCTGTTCTGTTTTGAGAGAGCTATACTAGCCTGGCTCTTCTGTGTTGCTGTGGCAAAACCTACAACCAAGAGCAGGGGAGGAAAGGGTTGATTGGCTCCATTGTGGAATGAAGGCAGGGCAGGACCGGAAGCAGGAACTTGAAGCAGAGCCAAGGAGGGCCATGGCTTGCTGACTTGCTCACAGGCCATCCTCAAGTAGCATGTTCTCCATTTGCCTAGGAAATGGTGCCACCTGAAGTGGGTAGGTCCTTCTATATCAGTTAACAAGACAATCCTCCATGCCCACAGGCTAATGTCGTCTGGGCAGTCCCTCAGTTGAGGCTTCCTTCTTGGGTGACTCTAGACAGTGCCAAGTGACAGATACTGCTAACTAGGATAGTTACCTTATGGCTGTTTTTTTTTTCCTGTTTTTGTTTTTGTGTTTTTGAGACAGTGTTTCTTTGTGTTGCCCTGGCTGTCCTGAAACTCACTCCATAGCCCAGGCTGGTCTTGAACTCACAGAGATCTACCTGCCTCTGGAAATAAAGATATGTGCCACCACCACCCAGCTATTTTTTTTTTACACTATAACATACCAGAGCTTTTTCTTCCTATCAGACTGTGACATTATACCTGTTTGCCAGCTTTCCGGCATCTTCTCTTCTTTTCCCTTCCTCACCTCAGCACTATTGTTTTACTCTCAACTTTGCTGAGATAACAACTTCTTCTCTTCATCCCCCTCCTGTTTTGGGGATTCTACAGTGGACAGAGACGCTTTGAACATTAATATGGTGGGGGGGGTTGGTGTATACAAGGCTTTGTACTAAGCTTCATAGCACTTCCCAGAAGGACATGGTCTGTGCTTTTTTTGCACACTAGTGACTAATACAACATTTGGTACTTAGTGGATGCTCAGTAAACAACAGAGATGGTGCCTGCATGTTTCTTCCGTGCTGCATCTGATGCCAGCTACTTCTGATCTTGCTTCTACCTGCCGCATGCACCACCATGTCCCTTTTATGTGGTACTGGAATCAAATCCAGAGATTCATGTATGCCAGGCAAGCACCCTGCAAACTGAAGTGCATCATAGCCCAGTAGAGAGTCCTTGTAGTGCAAAGGGGGGAGGAGAGGGCAGAGCAGAGTAATCGGGAAGAGAAGCAGCTTTCTGAGAAAGTCCCTGAGCCCGAAGCCCAGCAGCAGGACCGGAGAGAAGACAGGCAGAGGGCATGCGTGGAGGAATGTGGTGGTTAATACAGATTGTCAACTTGTCAGCATCTAGAATCACTGATGCGGCAAGTCTCTGGGCACATCTGTGGGATTATTAGACTAGGTTAACCGAGGCAGGAAGACCGCACTAAATATGGCTGGCACCATCCTCATGTTTGAATGGAAGGGAGAAAGAGAGCTGAGTGCCACTGTTCACCCCCACCCCTTCCTGTCTGTGGAGCCAGTGTACCCCCAGCCTCCTGTTCTGCTGCCACGCCTTCTCTGCCACAGGGACTGTATCCTCACATGTGAGCCCTTTGCGTTTGTCAGGTGCTTTGTGACAGTAGCATATGCCGGCTCTGAGTGCCACCCTAGTCACGGAGAATTCTCCTTTTCTGCATGGGGTAGCCATGCGAGGATCTCAGGCAGAGGAGTGTCCCACGATCCAACTGGTTGTGTACAAGTGAGCAGCTTAGAACTTAATGCAGCACCACCTCTCCATGTTTACTGCCACCTCCTGGGAGCCAGGGTTGGAAGGACTCACAGGAGCTGTTGTGTCTTGCACATCTGTCTGAGATTTGCATGCCCAGCCCGGCTCCCACTCTGCCATTCTCCTCCAACTCCTGAAAATGCCAAATAGTGGGAGTTTCTTCTTGGCTGAAGTTGTTGTTGGCTTTTTTTTCCCTTTGAGACTTGAATGTTTCCTTTGAAAACAGGTTCTCCCCCTTCAGTTAAGAGTAACCTGTTCCTCCCCTGTGAGCCCAGCTCTCCTTCCTCGGCTCTTAGAGTAAGCTTATTTACCCACACTCTGATCAAGTCGGCCCAGGGTGCCCATGGTGACAGGAAAAAGAAATGGGCAAGGTAGGTTTGAAGTCCTTTCTGTTTTATTATTGTTAAAGGAGGCCCATGGAGAACATAGAGTTCTCATTCCTTGTCTCAGCGCCACTGATGTCATCTCCGTCTCGACCTCTTTAGAAATAATTGGTGCGGTGTCTGCTGTCACAACAGTGGGAGGCCAAGGATGGTATAGTGCGGTGTCTGTGGTCCCGACAGTGGGAGGCCGAGGATGGGTATGGTGCGGTGTCTGTGGTCCCGATAGTAGGGAGGCTGAGGATGGGTAAGGTGCGGTGTCTGTGGTCCCGACAGTGGGAGCCGAGGGATGGGTACGGGGCGGTGTCTGTGGTCCCGACAGTGGGAGGCCTATGCAGGAGAAAAATGACTTCAGGCCGACTTGGGCTACATAGTAAGACTCAGTTTTCCCACGCTGGTCTAGAATGGGGTCCAATGTGAGCACTGGGATGTGTGACTTTCCTGAAGCCAATGGGTCTGAGGACCTGTTTATTTTAATTAATTGCTTAAAATGACTCACATCCCATGAACACTTGTGTTAAGGCAGGTGTCATCATGAACTAGGTAGGTATTTAAGAGATGTGACTGGCCCCATTTCAGATATGTTTCTTTTCATTTCATTTCATTTCTTTTCTTTATTTTTTAAAATCATGATTTCTATCTAGAAGCTTGTTTTGCACCAAGGCA